>NW_010288185.1:0-12044 GCF_000700745.2 Antrostomus carolinensis
TCTACAGCTACCTGAAAGGAGGCTGTAGTGAGGTGCGTATTGGTCTCTTCTCCCAAGTAACTAGGACAAGAGGAAAGAGCCTCAAATTGCACTGGGGGAGGTTTAGATTGGATATTAGGTAAAATTTTTTTACTGAAAGAGTGGTCAAGCATTGGAACAGGCTGCCCAGGGAAGTGGTGGAACTGCCATCCCTGGAGGTGTTAAAAAAATGTGTAGACATGGCATTTCAGGACATGGTTTAGTGAGCATGTTGGTGTTGGGTTGACTGTTGGACTTCATGATCTTAGAGTTCTTTTCCAACCTTAATGACTCTATATATTGGAAAACTGTGTCCCTTAACGCCTCTTTACATAAAAGTTCTATAACCTTCTTGATCATCTGGTACATCCATTATTTAACAATAATAAGTGCATGGCTATCAAAGATTCTGCTTTCTTAGAGCTGATAAATAATTCCCAGCATCATCAACAATTTTTATTTATTTTAAAAAAACAATTTCCCTGCATATTAATAAACTTAATCACGTTTCCTTATGAAAGTTACTACAACACCAGGAAGAGTAATTCAACAAGAGTACAACTACCAGGCTCTGCTCATGGAAGTTTGTTTGGGTTTTAGGTGGGTATTTTGGGGGGAGTGGGAGTCAGAAAAAACTGTAAAAAAAATATCAAGAGTAATTTCAGCATGACTACTCATAACATTACATAGTTTAAGAACCCTAAATCTGCATTACTCTCAGGCTAGAAGCAGAGTAGTACTTGTTTTAAAACAAAACAAAGCCAAACCACAAAAGACAACCCTCCTTTCATCAAATCAACAGTTCAAATCTGGATTTGAATCCAAAAGTCAGATTTTAATAGGATTCATAAATTTTACACTGCTTTTAGACATACCACCCAAAATTACAGAACACTTGATGAAAAAGAAAAAAAAATAACAACCCCACACCTCTATTTTCATCAGCTGCAGTGCTCAGCATAGTAATTTAGACTATATGGCATTTTTCAGCTTCCTTCATTAATGAAGAGGTTCCCGTAGATTAAAGAACTATCTTTTCCACAGGCTTGTTTCTCACAGAAATAAAAGCTTTTTGTGGCATCAGGGAACACTGCAGTGAGAAACTTACTTCTATATTCTGAGAAGGAGCAGAGCTATAACTTGCTCTAAGTACCCTTCTAAGTTCATCACCATGTCAGCAAACTTTGCATGAAGAGCAGCAACAGCTATCACCTGTGTGACGGCAGCACTCGCAGCGCACAGAAATACTTGGGGAATAAGCTTCCTCCTCAGAGAGCAATGTGCTTGGCAGAGCTCCAACACAGGTAAACGACTTCTTACCCTCAGTATCACAGATGCTACAGTGAATAGAACTGCTCGAACCAGATTAAAGAATAATTCTGTATTCAATATGATCAAATTGCAAAGCAATTCCTTACACTGAGATCAACCATGAACAGCAAGATGGAAAGAATAAAATACAACCCTCTTAACTTGTTTGGTAACATCTCTAAAACCACAAGACTAAAAAGGAACCTGACAAAGGCTGGACTGAAAATAATAGGTTCTTTGACATTTTCACAGGCAAGGTGTGGAAGGACTGAGGAGGCAGCAAATGCATTCTGGAGACTGTATTTATCCTCCTGCTACCACTGAATTACAAGGTCAATATTTACATCCATTTCTGGCAATAAGCACCTAAAAACTCTCCTTCTCTGATAAATGAGAATGAGCTGCTTCTTCCACAGTAAACCACTAGATCGACTTTCTTTTAACAACCACTTCACTACATCAGAACTACTTTCTGTTCTGCAGCATGTTGCTTCACCTCCACACAATAGTAGAGTGGTATGTAAGGTATATAAACCTGGGCACATAGAAGACCACTGGAGTAGTAGCATTTGTAGCTAAGAAAGCAATTCTTAAAATATGCAATGAAATCAGAAATCAAAAAAGCGACTCCTGTATATAAAAGCACAGGCTTTTCATTTTTCACACAAACAATAATAGTTCGACCACGATAGAAATTTCTCACCACCACACTTGACAGCAAAAGTGTGATTTACCACGGGGTACAAGTCTTGAGGAAAGACTCAAAAAGTATTTGCCTTAAGTCCTTTCAAATTCTCTCCCATGATAAGTAAGAAAGAAAACAAAGCCTCTCTATAATCTTATTTTACTTCTCACAAGTAAATCACAGGGAAAAAAGTACATCACAGAACAAGAGAAAATTAAACAACACTTGCACCACTTCATTTGCCACTGCCCCCCAGGAAATCTTTCTTCAGGTTAACTGGGTCTGTTAAGCATGAAAATGTAGAAGCTTGAGCTGAAAGTTTCAGGAACACTGCTGTTTCTGAAGACTCCTTCTTATATAAGGGGTTGAACCAGCTACACTGCCTGTTTTCCATGAAAACAGCCATTATGTAGGTAGAAACCCTTTAGTACTCCACAAATAGAGTTAAAAAACACAATAAAATAGCATGCTATTTTCCTGGCCAACAAGCCTCAATTAAATTGACAATTAAGGAGCAACTTTTGGCGTCACAAGGGTGGAAAATGTTCACAATAACTGGTATGCATTAGGTCTGGCTCTTTCAAGTTTTATCAGTATAGCACACACAGCCTGCATCTCTCATTCTCGTGAGCCAATGACCCCAGAAGATCGGTCTTGAGCAGTGATATACCAGTATTTAAAAAATCTGCAAGTAGTGATGGGAAGACAAAAGGAGCCACCAAATGCTTAAGGTCTCTTTAAATCCTGTAGTTGCATGCAATAAAAGTTGACAAGCTATCAAAATACAAACAAATCTGAAAATACAGCTACATGATTTGTGAAATTCACATTAAAAAGAAAGTCACTTGAGGACACTAAAACGATTAGCTGTATGACAGACTAAGGCAAGAATTGCTCTGCCTTCTCATAAAATTTACCTAGAAGTTAACTGGAACAGCAATATTAACTCAGAGAAAACAGCTATAAATAGAAGGGGGTTAATCATTCCAATTTCTATTCCCATGACAACAATACACTAAAGATTCTAACTTTTAAGCTTTTAATATGATGCTTCAAAAATACTTTAGCCACTGTACTACAGTCTGCTTCTATCTACTTTTTATTAATAATTTCTCCTTTTTTTAGTACAATAAAGGAGGTTTTCTTTCAACAAAAGCATTTTCACAGGTACTAGGCCAAGTGAGGCTGCGCATCAGCTGGTATGATTATACGTGGCCACTTAAAAATACATTTACTTTTTCTTCATCCTAATACAAAGCACATAAAACCTATTTGCTATTCAAGTGCCACAGCTGCTACAAAGTATTTTTCAATTAAATGCTTGCATTTATCCTAAAGTTGTATTTCACAGACTTAAGGTCCAGGACAATTGACATTATGTATGTCCAAGGACATAAACACAAGAAAAGTTTACCAAGCAAAGACATCAGAGGAAGAAAAAGTAACTGCCTCATCCCCAACGCACAGACGAAAACACGCCACGATAACCAAACTTCTCTAAACTCAAAGAGCAGCTGTGTGACACACTGGGAAAGAGAATCTAATTCCAAACCTCTATCCAGTGCTTTTGCCCACAGTGTTTCTCACCAAAGTAAATTATGTTGAAGCTTTCAAGTTAAACAAAATGGAGTAAAGGAAAAAATACAGAGAGAAGCTCTTTATTTAAAAAGTGGAAATCGATAAGGACTTTTGTCATTTTGTGGTGAATGGGAAATAGAATATAAAGTGAATTGTAATCCAGCATATTTGCAGTGACAGAAATTATGAAAGCACCCAGCATGCACATTCACTTTCAAGAGACACAGAACTGCTGCAGATCTTGATGAAACTGCTACAAAATCAGATGAGAAATGATGAGGAAAGATTTGACTGTGGTCTTAACACTACTTCTTAAAGTTTAATCTTCACATTCTTGCAAATCTTGTTTTTACCGAAGATTTGAATTCCTACTAAATAACCTTCTCTTTTTATGCTGTACTTTTCTGTTCTCAATCACTGTAGATCTTCATACACTAGATTTATTTACAGCACCCAAAGGAAGCAGAAATTACTACTGTTATCAAAACAGACTGCCATATAAAAATAAACAATTTTTATATAGTTCTGTTAGCTAAACTCAGGCAGCTTAAGAATTCAGGCAGAATCACACCAAGTATTGAAAAACGGTACCCTAACACGTAAAGTAACAATTCAGCAAAGAAAAATGCTTTTATTATTACTCAGGTAAAAAATAAAGTTAGATCATTATGTTGAGTTTAACAGAATTTTAAACATAGCTAGAGATCACCTAATTCAAGTGTAAATAAACTTTTTTGATTAAAAAAATACTTCCTTATATCACTGCCACTAGTAGTAGACATAAATCAGTACTTCCAAAGTGTTGGGGAAGTAAAACTAGTTTAGGATGAAGATGTACCATATTTCATACAGTTTAATATACATTTCAGTAGTGGTATCTCTTTATCTTTAAATAACACCCAAAATTTTGCAACAGTTTATACATAGTTTGAAATAGTTTGTAATCATAACAAAGTCATTAAAGAAAACTTAATTATGCAGATGGATGTAGATTATCAGTATATTAGAAAGTTTTTTTTTTTATTTTTAATGAAATCTAAAAGGACTTTTGTCAAAAGCATTGTGTCTGTCTCATGGGGATATTAAAAAGAAGCTGAGCAATATCAGCCTGCTGAGAACACATCATCAGTCCCTCCTCATTTTTATTATTAACAACAGAAAGGAAAGTCCTTTTTTGTTAGCAAGAGTTTTGTGCCAAAAATTAATGTACCATTTGGTGCTGACAATCTGCCAGACTAATGATGCTTTCATTCACTCAAGAGGGTTCATAAACTACTACTCACTTTCCAGTCAGCATTTATCACAGATTCCCAAATACAGTCCTCCCATGAAAAGAAAAATAAGAAGCCCTTCCCCACACCCATACACACACTTTTTCACACTTGAATTATTACTACGAATAAATAATTTAAAATACTTCAGCAGATGCAGACAAGCCTTCTTCAACTCCTGATATTATGGCTCAATCCTAAAGTCATGGTGCACATTAAGACTCCCATGTAACTTCCACTCCAACCTGACATAAGCAAACTGAAAGAATAAAATCATGGAATCATTTAGGCAGGAAAAGACTCTTAAGATCATTGAGTCCAACCATTAACCTAACACTGCCAAGTCCACCACTAAACCATGTCCCACATCTACCCGTCTTTTAAATACCTCCAGGGATGGTGACTCCACCACTCCCCTGGGCAGCCTGTTCCAATGCTTGACAACCCTTTCAGTCAAGAAATTTTTCCCAATATTCAACCTAAACCTCCCTTGGTGCAACTTGAGTCTCTTTCATCTTGTCCTATTTGCCTGTAGCTTGGGAGAAGACACCAACACCCACCTTGCTACAACCTTTACGCTTTCCAGTAGTTGCAAAGCTACATTTCAAATTTTATTTCCTACTAGGTTTGGACTCATTATTGGGTTTTTTGTTCTTGTAGATTTCCATAAACTAGTAACAGGACGACTATACTGTGTGTCACTGACATCTGGCCATTTCATGTGCCTATATGGACTACATACACATATATGCACTCTCTCTGTTTTACTGCTGTCTGTATACCAAGTACTAACTCTTTGCCTAGAGGACCTCTGGTTACTAACTCTTTGCCTAGAAGGCTCAGACAATTCTGAAACATCTTCATTGATGTCTTGAACTGCATCCTTAGCAGGGCATATAGATAACTAGATAGTAAATTCAGAGGTCCTCCTCTGTATCAGCTGAAACAAAAGAATGACACTCAGTACTAAAAGACTAGAAACAGAAATACTCCAAACCCACCCCAACACCAGCAGAGAACAAACAATATTGCCAGCCATCTTCAAGCACTGAAACATACAGGATCCAAAAGCAGATCTTCCAGTATCACTATTCCAACTGTACCAGCCCCCACATCTCCCTGGCGCACCTCCAGTCCCAGACTGCTGAGCCCACAGTCCACTCGCTTCCTAGCCTGGACCTCACCCCTGACTACTTGTTTCCTTCCCTCTCACAGCTGTCACCAGAGAGTCCTTTTTTTCTGCAGATTCCATTTTACAGAATATTATACTTTGTAAAGTATAAATTATTTCTAATACACGTCCTCATGACAGGACCCCAGAGGGCACAGTAAAGAATGCTAGCCTATGCCTCCAAGAATCTGCAGTCTAAAAAGACAAGACTTCACAGAATGAAGACTCACACATGGTTAACACACAGGTCCTCAAGTTCTTTGAGGGTTGTGATGGAAATAATGGGGGATTTAGGGAAAAGGAATAAGCCAGGAGTAGTGAATTTAATGACAGACTATAAGAAAAAAAAAAAAAAAAGTAAAAACCACCAGAAATACAGAAAGGTGGATGAAGTGAAAAAAAGTACAGGCATAAGGACCAAAGCGCTTTTCTAAAACAGAGGAAGAAATTTGAGGCTTGAAGCCAATCAGGAAAGGGATACAGTGCCCAATACAATTTTTAAATAACATTTTATATGCTTCTTTGTACTTAGCTTTGAGTTTCTACTGACAACATTTACCTTTTTTTACCTGGTTCTGTGTGTTTGTACCCCTGGGTGTGTATACACAAACCACAAGCTAACTTACAGCATTCTGGAGGACACAATACCAAATAGCCATACTCTCATCACTGACAGAAAACCATCATATTGCAGTACTTCAAAGCAATTTTTCTGGGGATCAGTTGTAGTGAGACAAATGTAATCAGTTTTTTAAATCAGGTATGCTTTATATTCTTCCTTTACTAACATTCTATGCTCGTGAACATCAAATTATTAACTGAAAATAATATAGCACCCTTTAAAATACCACCTTTCATTCTCAGAAAATAAAAGGATGCAACAAAAACAAAATAGATCTCTCAAACACTGCAAATGTTACTGGCTATTCTTTGTTCTAGAGTTTTTTTTACTAATTTCTTCAAACCATCTACCTACTCTGATTTTCAAACTGCTTCTAGTACTCTGTAGCTGCATACAAGCACAAGTTTTCCTCATTAAATCCATCACAAAACCACTTGACAGCAGGACTCTGGGTCTCTTACAATGTCAGGTTGATCCTACAGAATGACAGCTATTGCATATTCCACACAAAAGCTTTCATAAACAACTGACTATTCTTACTTTTTTTTTAAATATTTATTTCTTTTAATTGCTTTGTTAAATGCTTCTGTGCATTCAAAGGACTTTCAGAAACACTGAAAATGAGCAAATGCTTCATAACAATATTGTATCATAAAACCAAAAACACACTAATATTCTTATTAATTCTTATTAACTGACATCACAAACCACAAACACTCCCATGACTTCCACAAAATTATTTATCTACCTTTACTATCCAAACAAGCTCTTGCACACATACTGCCAGTTGATGCAAACTCAAAACTTACATCATCTAACTTATCTCTGAATCATCTCATAGTTGTTTTGTTCGGTTTTTTTTAAATCCAGTGGACACATGGTGCCTGGGGGCAAGGAGAGAACAGGAATGACCCAAAGCAATGGTGAAAGCTCCTAATGGACTCCACATTACTTTAGAAGTTCATCAGTTCCAAATTAATGCCCGAAGAAAAGCCTCCGCTTTCTTCTCTGGATGCAAGAAATCCAGGAACAAAAGCCTCCAAAGAACATGGTGAAAACAAGTTTAGATTCTTCGGTCTAAACCTTTGGTAGTCCCCAAAAGTGAACTTGAAAAGATAGTAATGAGAACACACTGATTACCTGGGTCTCATAAAAAGAAATCAAAAACCACAGGGTTGTCACCTCCTCCCCTCTTACAAGTCAACTCATACAAAGAAAGATACCATCACATACAGGCACAAAAATTAAACCCACACCACAGATTTGGGGTTTGTTTTTTTTTTTCCATTATAGGGTATATCTTTCCCACCCAGTCATCATAGTTTTGGGGGGAGTGTATTTATACAGATATTTTATGTGCAAAATTCACTATTCTTCACAATTTCTTAGAAGTACTTTATTGTTAGAGGCAGATCTATCCCATCAGGTCAACTCACTCCACATCCTTGCCCCAAGGAACTATGCCTCAATTGTTCAAATTTTCTGGTTTGGTTCTGTTTTTTAAGAAGTGAAGTAAAAAAAATAGGGATCTTATCAACTTAACATGAGAAGTAAAACCGTTCAACAGTACAGCAACACAGAGATAAGTTACACAAGCATAAAACAGCCCAGACACTGATATCTCCAATGGAGTTCCTTTAAGATATTTTGGTGTAGAAGTCACAAAGCTATTCTAAAAATCAGAATAACTATTGTTTACAGAATACCTTGCTATTATTTCCAGAAGAACACCCTTTACAACTCAGTTTCATAGTGAAAATTTTATGCAACACTACCTACCAAAAATATGTAAGTTTGACAATTTTTAAATAAACAAAAGCTATGAGTAGCAAACTCATATTAGGTGTATTTTGTATCAAGAGAAAAATTGTAGCACTCATAATTCTTATGTTGTTTTTAAAGTAAATACAAAAATATGCCTATATATGTAGATTAAAATGTCTATATATGTAGATTTAGCTCCAAAGACACAACATTACTCCTGAGTTCAATTAATTCACAATTTTAAGTCAAGAGAATCGTAAGATAAGAAAGTAAACAACCAAAGTTCTCACAACTGCCTGCCTCCCTCCCTTCCCCTCTTCCTCTTTTTAACGCAACTGAAAAAGATCTGGGGCATTTTTTTCACCGCATGGCCAACAGCCAGAGCTGTGAAGTGAAAGTAGCAAAGGTGGCACCTGAGGACAGTCTGGGTCCTCTATTTGCCTAAAACCAAATTTACGAAGGCTATATTCTGTAGCATGCTAGCAATTAAACTTTGGTTACCTAAAACTGGCAAAGCCAAAACAAATAAAACAATGTGCACACACTCCCCACCCCAAAAAAATAAATTATCTGTGGGAGACAGTATAATTGCTCCAATCCTACTTCTCAAAGGAAGCTTTTCTTGACATCTCAGTGTCACTATTTGTTTCTTTAATCTTCTGATGCCAGTATGTAAATTCTATTATTTTGGTAGCTACACATCCACAAGAATTTGCACATGAGGGCCTCGCTCTGCAACTCTAATATATGCAAATGGAACCACATTCCTGAATTTATTTCCAACAAAGGTTGTGATACAAAGATTTACCCATGTAAACTTGACAGACCGTAAAACAGATTGGTCAACATCATCGCACATTAACTAACTGGTACTTCAGGCATTATACAAGTACATGTCATTTTAACCTTGCAGAATCTCTGATTTGTGATTTTTGACAGAACCACCACTTTGTTACCAGCTCTTAATTCTGGACCATAAGCATACACCTTACCAACCCAAAGCGGAACCGCCTGTGCTTACAAGTTACTACTATGATTGCTAACAATTAATTTTAAAACCCTGTTGCATTTCAAACACAAGATGATTTTTGCTACCAGATCTGATTTAGTTATCAAAACGAAACATGGCAAAGCTTTCGCATGGTGAGTGACCATGGGGACTAACAGCGCTGCCACCAAACAAGTCGATCAGTTCACTCAGACACTAACACTGAATGTTTTTAGCCCTCCACAATTCAAAGCCCTCATATTCAGAGGCAAATGAATTGAGATTTGAGATGTAGTACATAACACCATCTACATCAATGCTCCAAGGGTATCAGTTTGAATACGAAAAACACATTTACTAAAAAAACCCAAACAAGCAAGCTTTTCTATGTAACTGTGTAAATTATGCTTATTTCAGATTTTTCTCTCCTGGACTGCTTTCAATGAAACTGCCAGTTGGGATAAAGGGTTAACTTGACAACTTTAGTGTCTGCCACTACCAAGTGTGGCAAGTCAGAAAGTCCACTTCAAATCCAAGCAGCCCCATGGACTTTGCATAAAAAACAATGCCACATTCCACAGCCGACAACCCACATATTTATTTTCAGATAAGTTAACTGGTGGCAACTTTCAGAGAACCAAGGGCAAAGCTTCCATGTGTATCTCTAGATCTATGAAAAAATACTTAAGCCACTTGAAGCCTGTGCCTCTGGCCACTGAAACACAATACCAGTTTTCTAGCTAAACAGCCAAAACACCAGCATGCACTTCCACCCAACTTCTAAATACTATTTTTCCTGCACCCTCCTCGTATATATAGTGTTCTGACAGCTTGTATTTTTACTGGATTTTAGTTTTAAATTTCACATTTGCAAAATACAGCATATTGCAGACATATGCAAACTTTAAAAAAAGCATGCAACACTTCGCAAGCCTCCTGACTCTACCTTCAACTTCTAAGAAAGGGAAAGGAGTAGTGAAATCAGGGAGACAGGATATGTTCTCTGTTTACTATATCACAAGAATCAAATAATTTATTTTTTTTTTAAAGAAGGCTTTCCTACACTAGAATTTGGAGTTCTGCCAGAAGTCTACATACAATTGGAGAACTAGCAAATTTATGACATAAGATATTCCAAGGAAGTGAAACCTGACTTAATGGAAGGGATTTTTATTCAAGAAAACAGATATTTAAATAGATATTAACAAAAACATTTTAAGATCATGTATGAAGTTCCTTTTTCAAAAAAAGTTTAAAAAAAACATTTAATCACAGGCTGAAACCCCACCCAAACATGTTTCCAAGTCAATTCACAACAAAACATTCTTGATATTACCTATATCCCTGATATTCTTTTAAAAAAAGATCACAAAAAAAGTTCCCAAAGAATTTTTGTTCAATAATCCTTTTCTTTCTCTCACTCTTCTGAAAAGCACTGCTTGCTGGCATGAAACTTTCAAAGCCTGGAAAACAATCATCAGTCTGAACTGAAGCTTCTAGATAGAAGTTTCCAAGCAACCTAGTGATTGATTCCCCAGACACCTTAATGCATTTCACGAGACTTCACAACCCTTTGTCAAGTATATGGATATTCTATATTTCTTTATATGCAATTTTCCTAAAAGCAACTGTATTTTAAAGTTTTATTTCACCTTTTAATTAATCTTTGAAGACCTACAGTTGTGGGAGTCACTAGCTAATACTGCAAACCACAGGGCAATCAAATTTCTATGACATCCTCATGTATTCACATAACTTCGAACCCTAAACTACAGTCCTGAAAACATAAATAATGTGTTACTGGGGTTTCTAGTAATGCCTAGCTTCAAGAAGTTCCTCAGCCTGAATAAAATTCAGTATCAACACTGTAACAGCAGCACTGACTTGAACAGTACATAACATTTACTTTGGCTACACTTGTCAATTCCAAATGAGCAAAATTCATCAACTTATCTGGTGACAAGAAAAGTCTGTAAATGCAGAAAGTTCTGGCAAAAAAAAAAAACCCAAACCCCTAAGTTTTCTTGATTTTGGAAGGTATCCAGCATCAGTCTGCAAGCACACATGCGTTGGAGCTAGACAAACCAGCGATTCTGGCACGAAAGGTTTCCGTTCTCTTTCAGGAACTCTTTGGGACTAATGAAGATTTATTCCCCCCTTACACAGAAACAGGTTCTCATCTGTGGAAGAGTTTAGCTGTCTATTAAGAAAGCACACGATGACAGCACACTGCCCAAGTGATCATTCTGTGTACTACCTACTCTGGGCTGCACTGGGAATGCACATGTAACTGAAGCATCTGACTGGAAATACATTTCATAAGCACTGCTTTTCCATACAAATCCCTGCGGTCCCAACGGGAAAAGAGTGCTCAGACACTTGGCTGAAAACAGCCAGGAATATCGAGCAATCCAAACGCCGCTGAGCCCCATTCGCAAAGCGATCACTACGAGTTCCCAGCTCACAGGAAAAACTATTTTAAAAGCCACCAGGCATAAAGCAAAGATCAAGTTCGCCCGGCGAAGCCTCACAGAGGAGAAGGCGCTGAACACCTCAGGACCACGCAGCCTCCTCCCAGCGCCGCTCCGAGCCCCCGCGGCTGCGGAAGGGCCGCACGGGCTCCGCCGCTCGTCACC
>NW_010288186.1:0-13667 GCF_000700745.2 Antrostomus carolinensis
CCTGCCAGACAGGAACAGCCCTGCATGGTGCTTGGCCTCAGGAAGGGTCCTGGCCTGTCCCATGGCTCAGCTGGGTGGACGGGACATGGCCATCACCCATACCCCTTGGCGAGGGCTCCTGCCATGGTGCAAGCAGTGCCCAAAGCTTCATCATCATCCCTGGGGCCATCATCCACCAGCGCCTCCAGCCCACATGGTCCCTGTCTCACTGTGTCCCACAGGTCAGACCTGCGAGATCGACATCAACGAGTGTGTGAAGAGCCCCTGCCGCAACGGGGCCACGTGCCAGAACACCAACGGGAGCTACCGCTGCGCCTGCAGGACCGGCTTCACTCGCCGCCACTGTGCAACCGCACTGCAGGCCCAGTAAGAGCAGGGGCTACCCCTGAGCTACCCCTGAGCCATCAGCTTCTCTGCCCATCCTGGGGCTGGGATCCCCCTCCCTGTGCACAGGCGAGCCCCGGCCACTGCTTTGGTCTGGGCCATGCTGCAAGCCCTGTTGGGGCTTCTGGGAATCTAAAGCATGTCCCAGCTGAGCCATGTCAGTCCGAGGCCAGATGGGAACTGCTGGCAGAAAGGATGTTGTGGGAGGAGAGGTGACGTGCAGGCACTGAGCAAGTGTGTCCGATGTATCCTCCTTGTTCCCAGTCCCCCAGTGGGGCCAGCCTGGCCTCTGCCTGGTCCGTGGGCTCTGTCCCATCCCTCTGCATGGCCAGGGGACATGTGCAGGGACAGTGCTGTGGGGCAGCTCCTGGGCTGGACCCATTGTATCTTCACATGCATGTCCCTCCTCTCCAGATCCATGCCACAATGGTGGCTCCTGCTCCGATGGCATCGGTACGTTCTTCTGTGAGTGCCTGGCTGGCTTCCGTGGGCCCAAGTGTGAGGAGGACATCAACGAGTGTGCCAGCAACCCCTGCAAAAACGGTGCCAACTGCACCGACTGCGTCAACAGCTACACCTGCACTTGCCCCTCTGGCTTCAGTGGCATCCACTGCGAGAACAACACACCTGACTGCACAGAGAGGTACAGCCCAGCACAGCTCCTGCCGTGGGCACAGCCTTTGTCAGGGCTGGAGCAAGGGGCTGAGGTCCCTGCACTGTCCCATAGCCCTGGGGTGGTTTGCAGGGTCTTTGGCGTGGAGCACGGCCAATGGTGACTCACTGGGATGTGATATTTGTGTTACCAGCTCCTGCTTCAATGGTGGGACCTGCGTGGATGGCATCAACACCTTCACCTGCATCTGTCCACCTGGCTTCACGGGCAGCTACTGCGAGCACAACATTAATGAGTGCGACTCCAAGCCGTGCCTGAATGGGGGCACATGTCAGGACAGCTATGGGACATACAAGTGTACCTGTCCCCAGGGATACACCGGGCTCAACTGCCAGGTAGAGGAGCCTTCAGCTGTCCTAGCCGCTGACCCCAGTGCCCATCCATGCACGTTGGCTGTGGGGATTATGAGGGTCACTGCAGCCTCCACCCTGGGTGTCCTGCAGAAGCCCTGCTGGATCCTGAACCTGTCCCCTGCTCTGCTTCCCCTCAGAACCTGGTGAGATGGTGTGACTCCTCTCCTTGCAAAAATGGAGGCAAGTGCTGGCAGACCAACAACCTGTACCGCTGCGAGTGCAACAGCGGATGGACAGGGCTCTACTGTGATGTCCCCAGTGTCTCTTGCGAGGTGGCTGCTAAGCAGCAAGGTAAGTCCCTGCCATGTGTACAGCCTCACAGTGCCAGGGTGGGGTCCCCAGGTGCCCCCTGTGCTGGGCTCTGAGCAGGGACTTGCTCACTTTTCTTGCTGAGGATCTTTGGCACAACCAGAGCGATCTCAAGGATTGCTTTACATGCCCGCCCTGAAGCTGCAGTCTTGGCTGTGATCCTTGGTGGGATGTGTGGTGGCCAGTACATGGCCCTGTGGTGTGTGGGTGTCACTGAGGTCTCCACGTCTCACTCTGCTCTCCTCGGCAGGTATCGATGTCGCACATCTCTGCAGGAATTCAGGGCTCTGCGTGGATACCGGCAACACTCACTTCTGCCGCTGCCAGGCCGGCTACACTGGCAGCTACTGTGAGGAGCAGGTGGACGAGTGCTCCCCAAATCCCTGCCAGAACGGAGCCACCTGCACGGACTACCTGGGAGGTTACTCCTGCGAGGTGGGTGCTGCGGATGCAGAGATGCATAGGGAGAAAGCACCAGTTACTGCCTTTGTGCTCTCCCAGGAGCTGCCCTAGCTTCAGGCTGGCTTGGTGCCCCTTCACCGAGTTGAAGGCTGGGGTGCTGACTGTGCTCCTGCAGGCATGTGGTGAACCTCTCTGATAGTTCCCCTCTTCCCTCCTTCTAGTGTGTGGCTGGTTATCATGGAGTTAACTGCTCCGAGGAGATCAATGAGTGCTTGTCCCACCCATGCCAGAATGGAGGAACCTGCATCGATCTCATCAATACCTACAAATGCTCCTGCCCCAGAGGAACTCAAGGTAAATTAATTCCCCAGGCTGGGGCATTAGTGTGCTGAGTGCAGATATCCTCAGTATCTGCTCATTAGCTGCTCAGGCTAACAGAAGCAAATGCAACGGTAGAGGTTTGTGTTTACTTGCGAGCTTAGCCATCAAGGCCACGTAACCTTGGACGCAAGCTGCTCAATGCTGCGTGCCTCCTGCCAGAGCGGCGGCTCAGACTGCCATTGAGTTGGTCAGGCTCAGCCCCTTCGCAGGGAAGGTTCACACAAAGGGACCACCGGGCACCCCGATACTGTTTGATGAGCTGTGTGGGTTGTTCCCCCATTTCTCTAGGGGTGCACTGTGAGATCAATGTGGATGACTGCAGCCCTTTCTTTGATCCTGTCACCCTGGGGCCCAAGTGCTTTAACAATGGCAAGTGCACGGATCGGGTAGGTGGCTACAGCTGCATCTGCCCACCTGGCTTTGTAGGGGAGCGCTGCGAGGGAGACGTCAACGAGTGCCTGTCCAACCCCTGCGATGCCCGCGGCACCCAGAACTGCGTGCAGCGGGTCAATGACTACAAATGCGAGTGCCGACCTGGCTACGCAGGTGAGAGCCACGTCCCCTCCACTCCCAGCACCCTGTCCTGCAGCTCCCAGCCACCCCGTGCATCTCGCACACCTTCCTCTGCTCCTCATGCCCTCCTCTCCCTCGGCAGGCCGTCGCTGTGACACTGTGGTGGATGGCTGTAAAGGCAAACCCTGCAGGAATGGTGGAACGTGCGCGGTTGCCAGCAACACTGGCCGCGGCTTCATCTGCAAATGCCCTCCGGTAGGTACCTGCTCCTCTCCGGCTCTGAGCATGGGATGGTGCACAGGCCCTGAATTCAGCCTTTCACAGAGAGGGACAGTCAAGGGGCCAGTTTATCCCAGCTGGGATAGCCAGGGGCGAGCGTGGAGGGGGAGATCACAGAATCATCAAATGGTGTGAGTTGGAAGGGACCCACAAGGATCATGGAGTCCAACTCCTGTCCCTGCACAGGACAATCCCAAGATTCAGACCATGTGTCTGAAGTCCTTGGCCAAATGCTGCTGGAATCTTGTCAGGCTTGGTGCCATGAGCACCTCCCTGGGGAGCCTGTTCCAGTGCTCCACCACCCTCTGCCTCAAGAACCTTTTCCTCATGGCCAACCTCACCCTCCCCTGCCACATCTTCCTGCCATTCCCTCTGCTCCTGGCATTGGTGGCCAGAGAGAAGAGATCAGCACCTGCCCCTCCTCTTCCCCTTGTGAAGAAGTTATAGAGCACGATGAGATCTCCTCTCGGTCTCCTTGATGCTTTGCTGCGGGTGCTCGCTGGAGGGAGGAGTATCCATGTATCCCTCCTCACCTGCAAGGAGACTGGGTTAGGGTCAGGGAGAAGAAGGCAGCCCAGCCATGCAGGTACGATGCACTGCTCTGTAGGACTGACTCTTGCCTGGTTGACCATTATTTGTACCATGTAAAGGTGGAGCAAGCAGCTATGGAGAAGAGCTCCCTTCATTTTGAGGGGGATGCTCTAACAGGGTTTACATTCCAGATTATTCTTGCCCATCACTAAGGATCACTAGAGCCATGCCCTAGGTACATCGATCTGATTCACTGGGTTTGTGTGGAGTTTTCGAGAACACACACGTGTGTTAGGCTGCTCGTAGGACAGTGTCAGTGATTCTCACTCCCTCCTTGCTGTCACCTCCCCAGGGCTTCGTGGGTGCCACCTGCGAGAACGACTCCCGCACCTGTGGAAACCTGCACTGCCTGAATGGTGGCACCTGCATCTCCATCCACAAGAGCTCCAAGTGCATGTGCGCACCAGCCTTCACGGGTCCTGAGTGCCAGTACCCGGCCAGCAGCCCCTGCACATCCAACCCCTGCTACAACGGGGGCACCTGCGAGTTCTTCGGCGATGCCTCCCCCTACTATCGGTGCAACTGCCCGGCCAACTTCAACGGCCTCAACTGCCACATCCTCGACTTTGATTTCCAAGGTGGGATTGGACAGGATATCATCCCACCCAAAATTGAGGAGAAGTGTGAGATTGCAGTTTGTGCGGGGTATGCTGGCAACAAGATCTGCGATGGGAAATGCAACAACCATGCCTGCGGCTGGGATGGGGGCGACTGCTCCCTCAATTTCAACGACCCCTGGAAGAACTGCTCCCAGTCTCTGCAGTGCTGGAAGTACTTCAACGATGGCAAGTGCGATGCTCAGTGCAATAACCCTGGCTGCCTCTACGATGGATTTGACTGCCAGAAGTATGAAGGGCAGTGCAAGTAAGTGACTTGCTCATTGACCCTCTTGTTTTAAAGCCGTGACTTCTGTGCTGATCATCCAGGAGTATTTTCTGGTTGCATCTGCTAAAGCTTCTAAGTGCAGACTTGTTGTTCGCTCTCTACATTCTCTTCTGCTGCTCATGGGGCTGCAACTCAAGCAACCACACTCCCCTGTGTTCTTGCTGAGTTTATGTACACTTGCAAGCTTTCTGGCTCATTGCAGACAGCTTCCCTGTCCTTGCCTGTATCACACCACAGAAGTGAATTCAACTCACAGTAGTAACACGGTGAGTTTCAGTGTAGGGAGACCCCAGATGGAAGAGCAGCCAGAAAACACAATGATGTTAACATTCAGGCAGTTACCAAACATTGCCTTTGGCAACAGCAGGAACTTAATCCCAGGTTCCTGGACAAACTCTGGTCTAAGTAGCTGTTCTGTGTCCCCATGACTTCTCTGAGTCACAGTGATTTGTCCATTTTTGTGGCATCTTAATTGCAACTTATAATTTATCAGCTGCCATCTTTCACCTGCATAGGTGAACACTTCACAGCACTGCATGCAACAGTTGCCTTCTATGTAAACTGGCTTAGTGTCTATCAGGATGAATATTTATGCAAAAGAGAGGTCCTTGTGGACCACCACATATTTTCTCAGCAGACAGGTAACATTCTCACTACTCAGTCTAATTCATTCTTCTGCCTTTCTTTTTCTCCTGCCCAGCCCTCTCTATGATCAGTACTGCAAAGATCACTTCTCGGATGGTCACTGTGACCAGGGCTGCAATAATTTTGAGTGTGAATGGGATGGTCTGGACTGTGCAAACAACATGCCAGAGAAGCTTGCTGATGGCACGCTGGTGGTGGTGGTCCTCATCACTCCCGAGAACCTGAAGAACAACTCTTTCAACTTCCTGCGGGAGCTGAGCCGCGTGCTGCACACCAACGTGGTCTTCAAGAAGAACCCCAAGGGAGAATATATGATCTTCCCATACTATGGCAATGAGGAGGAGCTGAAAAAGCATTACATCAAGAGGTCAACAGAGGACTGGTCGGATATGTCTAGTGCTGTCATCAACAAAGTAAAGAGCAGCTTCTACTCCAGGTCTGGCAGAAGGCAGAAGAGAGAGCTCGATCAGATGGACATCAGAGGGTGAGAGGGACCAATGGGTTTCTTTTTCACGGAGCAACATTTGTTTTCCGTGTTGATAATAGTAACACGCCATAAAGGGAAGGATGTAGGCCAGATAATCGTATTTAGACATTGCTTTCTGTGTGAACAGAAACCGGATTTTGCTCTCATGTGGGAAAAGCGAGCGATCGCTCAGGAGTCCCTGATACAATGCTGCAGGACTCTCACGATTGAAGGAGTCCTGTGTATTGTTGGGAGCCAGGGCTGGGCGGGGTGGGACCTGGAAGCAGAGGTTGGCCTGACCGACTGTCTGACTTCAGGAAGTCGTTAAGTTAAGCCTCAGTTTCTCCCTGGGAAATGCTTTCTAGGGCTTTGTTGTAAAACTCAATTATTGTATACTGTGTTTGGAGATCTTTGGTGTAAACATACAGATCTAACCTTCTCCCTCTCTCTGGGCTCAATCAAAAGCCACCAAAAGCAAAGGAGTTAGGGCAGTGAAACTGATGTGAAAAGACCTGAGGGCTCCCAAACAGCATTATTGAAGACACTGTAGTGTCTGGGTAATTTTAAAACACCGTGAAGCAGAGATTCCCTTCCATTCCTGTAGATAAGGAGTTAGATTTCACAGTATTCCTTGAGGCAAGTCAAATAGCCCATGAGTTTGAGCTGCAGGGAAGTGAGGAGAAGGTTCCCACCTTCTAATTCCCACTTCTGGGGGGTTGAGGAGGGAAGGGAGACAGGGCTCATCGGTCTTCTCAGCATGGCCATTGCTCCATGATTTTCATTGGCTCTTCTCTCACACAGATCCATCGTCTACTTGGAAATTGATAACCGCCAGTGCATCCAGTCGTCTTCCCAGTGCTTCCAGAGTGCAACCGATGTGGCGGCGTTCCTGGGTGCCTTGGCCTCCCTTGGCAACCTGAACATACCCTATAAAATAGAAGCTGTTAAAAGTAAGTACGGCTGGTTGGCTGGGGAGGAGAGACAGCCAAAACTTTCCAGCCTGATCCATGTTCAGTTGTCTTGTCAGCTGGCTGCACAGAGCACAGTCTGGTTTTAATAACCTTGCATCTTTTTTTTTTTTTTCCCTTTAAGTCTGTTCTTAAAAAAAATTGCAAAACCAGTTTATTATTTTTGCTTATTCCAGGTTTATTTCAAAATCATTACCACTATAAAAGTTATTTAAAAAAAAAAAAAAGAGAGAAAAGATAAAGAAAACCCAACCAGCTCCAATCAATCAGTGACATGCAAGGAGTTGAAGTTTGTATCTTGAAAATCCCCCCTAAATCCTTTTGTCTTAACAGCTCAATGCAAGCGCAATGATTTGAAGTTTGCTAATCCTTTTCCTTAAAGGAGAAAAAAGTGAAGCTGTCTCCTGATGCATGCTGGCTTGTGCAGCCGAGAATTTGCCGATAGTTTGCAATTCTGATTAATAGCGTATAAAATGACCTTATTTTGGGGGGGCTGATTTAGATCAGACTTAGGTACCTCTATTAACTAATTTTCCTTCATTTCCACTCTGTCACTGGTTTGCTATGCAGCTTAATGTCTCAGCATCTCTTTGTGCCCCACTGTTTTGTAGGTGAAACAGCTGAGCCCACGACGAACTCCCAGCTGTATCCTATGTACGTGGTGGTGGTTGCAGTGGTCTTGCTTGCTTCCGTTGGAGTGGGAGTATTGGTGTCTCGTAAGCGGCGCAGGGAGCATGGGCAGCTTTGGTTCCCAGAAGGCTTCAAAGTGACAGAGTCGAGCAAGAAGAAGCGGCGAGAACCACTTGGAGAGGATTCTGTTGGACTGAAGTGAGTAATTTGCTTGCTAACCTGTTAAACACAGTGCAGGGGGCTGCTCGGGGCTCTTCTGAAAGAACGCATCGGAGTTTTGGTCTCTAGTGCATCATATTGGTGTAGTGGGGCGTCCTGGTTTTAGGAGAAAAATCAGGTTTCTTAAAGTTCTGCATGGGGAAAACAGTGTTCCCGTCTGGAGGAGGTTTTTAAAGGCTTCGTGGTCTGTGTGCACTTGGTAAAAAACTAAAGGCAACCTGAGGGGAACCTCCTGGAAATTGCCTTGTTGATTCTTCTGTCAGTTTGTGCACGTAGATAAACACAGTCCATCACAGACTAGTTCCTGCAGAGGAGCTAATTTTTCATGTGGTTTTATTTTTAAAGACCCCTCAAAAATGCTTCAGATGGCACACTGATGGATGACAACCAAAATGAGTGGGGTGATGAGGAGACCTTGGACACCAAGAAATTCAGGGTAAGCCCACTGCCACATTTCCTTTTCTGTGCTGCAAATAGTCACTTGCTGGGTTTTGTCATGGAAGGAGCAGAGCACTGTGGGCAGCAGCAGAGTGGAGGGACCCTCGGGGGGCCCGGGCTGCACTGCGCATTGCTGCTGCCAGCTCCTTTGCGAACCTGCGTGTGACAAACGCACCTTTGAGACTTGTAGAACTTCCCACGCTAAAGTCCAGTTCCCCCCTCCCACCCTGACTTGTGCACTTTGTTGGGTGCTCATTTCCTGCTGTCGTTCCTCAGTTTGAGGAGCAGGCGATGCTGCCCGACACGGACGATCAGACAGATCACAGGCAGTGGACCCAACAGCACCTGGATGCCGCCGACCTGCGCATCTCCTCCATGGCACCTACTCCACCGCAGGGAGAAATCGATGCAGACTGTATGGATGTCAACGTCAGAGGTCCTGGTAAGGTGGACTCCTTCACTTCTGTGCTGCTTGTCAGCTAATCTAAAAATCCTCCCTTACCCCTTGCAGATGAGCAGTCCCAGGCAGCCCTACCTGTCTCTGTTGCTAGTACGGAGTCACTGCTAGCTGTTCTGCATTGCCTGGCTACTGTTGTGCATGATTTAGAGATAGACCCTGTCACATTTTGCTTTCTATGAGATCTCTTTTGTTTAATCACTGAGACGGAAATTAAAGAATACAGAAGTACCTGTTAAATCATCCAGCTTGTCTCTCTGCCACTCCTACATTCCTCTCCTCCCACCAAACTGCACATTTCACAATCTTCTTTTCAGGTTTTTAACTATATTAATAGTTAACAGGCTTTTAAATTATTACAAACATTTGGTCCTCCTCATGGCTGTGAAATTGTCCTCTGAAATAATGAAAATAGTTAAGGCTGCGTTGTACCATACTCAAGTTTGCTTTGAGCAACCTTCCTTATAAATTGCGCCTTACGCGTTAGTGCGCAAGCTAGCAGATGAAATAGGAAAAGCAGTGAGTGGTGAGATACCACTAAGGAATTTCAGATCCATATCAGAGGAAGGATATCAGTGTTTGATGTTTAGAACCAGTCAGGAACTCAGTCTTGATGCACCCACGAGAATAAGCCTCTATCACAGAGCGTCTTGCTGAGCCGCCTGCATTACAGAGGGGTAAAAAGCCTTTTTTCACTGAGTTCCCCTGTGCTTTTCAGATGGCTTCACCCCCCTCATGATCGCCTCGTGCAGCGGAGGAGGGCTGGAGACTGGCAATAGCGAAGAGGAAGACGATGCTCCCGCCGTCATCTCAGATTTTATTTACCAAGGCGCCAGTTTACACAACCAGACTGACCGCACCGGCGAGACAGCGCTTCACCTGGCAGCCAGGTACTCCCGATCCGATGCTGCCAAGCGCCTGCTGGAAGCCAGTGCTGATGCAAACATCCAGGATAACATGGGCAGGACACCCCTCCACGCTGCTGTCTCTGCCGATGCCCAAGGTGTCTTCCAGATTTTATTTACCAAGGCGCCAGTTTACACAACCAGACTGACCGCACCGGCGAGACAGCGCTTCACCTGGCAGCCAGGTACTCCCGATCCGATGCTGCCAAGCGCCTGCTGGAAGCCAGTGCTGATGCAAACATCCAGGATAACATGGGCAGGACACCCCTCCACGCTGCTGTCTCTGCCGATGCCCAAGGTGTCTTCCAGGTAATTGATCTTTTTGCCACCAGTCTCAGGTTTTTCTGGGGAAATACTGGTGCTACGTGTCACACAACTGAGCTTATCGCAGGTCTCCAGCTTGCCCTGGCAAGGTGTGGGGTGAAAGTCTTGAAAATTGAAGCCTGTGTTGTCTCAGGGCAGGGGACAGCAAAATAGCCACCCCATAGCTGCCCTCCAGATCTGCACCTCTGGACTGGAGGTGGACCAGCCTCTGGAAAGGAGGTTGCAGGTCCTGAGACCTGGGTACCTGCCGTGTCTGCTGTCTGTCCCTCCTAACGTTTGTGTTTCCTGTGCTTTGGTCCTTGTTGCGGCAGATCCTGATTAGGAACAGGGCAACCGATCTCGACGCCCGAATGCACGACGGGACCACTCCCCTGATCTTGGCCGCTCGCTTGGCAGTGGAGGGTATGCTGGACGATCTCATCAACTGCCATGCAGACGTCAATGCTGTGGATGATCTAGGTACTGCAGGCAACCAAAACATGGGTCTCCTTCAGAGGTGGAAAGAGCTGCTTGGTGTTACTCTTACCACTCACTAACGGATGTTGTATTTCATGATCTTCCTCCGTAGGCAAGTCAGCACTGCACTGGGCAGCTGCTGTGAATAATGTTGAAGCTGCAGTAGTCCTCCTGAAGAATGGTGCCAATAAGGATATGCAGAACAATAAGGTAGGGGTCTCCTGGGTTTGACGTAGGCAAGGAAAGAATCATTTGGGAAATCTCTTAAAGGCTCATTTTTGCCTTAAATACAACCCCGTCTGGCACTGATTGTTCAGCTGTGAATGAAGCTGTTGGTTCAGCTCAAAGAAGCACTGTGAGATTTTGTCCTACAGGTGATGTTGAGGGGCCGTGCAGTGCTTGGTGAGCAGTATGATACAGTGTTTGTGTGGCCATCTCCTTGCATGTTCAGGGTCATTTGTAGGGTTCCTGGTTTGATGTCAGGATAAGGACTTGGGTCACCTGGGTAGGAAAATGGAGCAGTGAAACCTCAGCAGAGACGATTACCATCTCTGCCACCCATCTGCATGGTGTTGGGCATGGAGCTCAGGTTAGCATTAGCCAGAAGAATCTGTGAACTTAAACCTAACCATCTTTGCTGGGTTTCCAGGAGGAGACACCGCTGTTCCTCGCAGCCAGAGAAGGGAGCTACGAAACCGCCAAGGTCCTGCTGGACCATTTTGCCAACCGCGACATCACAGACCACATGGACCGGCTCCCACGGGACATTGCCCAGGAGCGCATGCACCACGATATCGTGAGGCTGCTGGACGAGTACAACCTGGTGCGGAGCCCACCACTGCACAACGGCCCACTGGGTGCTCCCACGCTGTCCCCACCGCTCTGCTCTCCCAACAGCTACATCAGCAACCTGAAACCTGCCGTCCAGGGCAAGAAGGCCAGAAAGCCAAGTACCAAGGGCCTGAGCTGCAACGGCAAGGATGCCAAAGACCTCAAAGCCCGGAGGAAAAAGTCACAAGATGGAAAAGGATGTCTGCTTGACAACTCCAGCGTGTTGTCTCCAGTGGACTCCCTGGAGTCGCCCCATGGGTACCTGTCGGATGTTGCCTCTCCTCCACTGATGACCTCTCCATTTCAGCAGTCCCCTTCCATGCCTCTGAATCATCTGCCAGGCATGCCTGATGCCCACATGAGCATCAATCACCTCAACATGGCGGGGAAGCAGGATATGGCCATGGGAAACTCCAGCAGGATGGCCTTCGATTCAGTGCCGCCGCGTCTCTCTCACCTCCCTGTCTCCAGCCCCAGCACAGCGATGAGCAATGCCCCGATGAATTTCTCCGTCGGCGGAGCGGCCGGTCTGAACGGGCAGTGCGACTGGCTCACCAGGCTGCAGAACGGCTTGGTTCAGAATCAGTACAACCCGATGAGAGGCAACATGCAACCAGGGGCGCATCAGCAGACGCAAAACCTTCAACACGGCATGATGACCTCCCTGCACAACGGCTTGCCCAGCACAAGCTTGTCGCAGATGATGAGCTACCAGGCCATGCCCAACACCCGGCTGGCTTCCCAGCCTCACCTGATGCAGAGCCAGCAGCTCCAGCAGATGCAGCAGCAACAGCTCCAGCAGCAAAACATGCAGCCGCAGCAACAGCCGCAGCAACCCCAGCAGCAGCCGCAGCAGCAGCAGCAGCAGCCGCAGCAACATCACAACCCCAGCTCCAACACGAGCAGCCACATCGCCCAAAATTTCCTTGGTACCGAGCTGAGCCAGCCCGACATGCAGCCGGTGAGCAGCAGTACCATGGCAGTCCACACCATCCTGCCTCAAGATTCCCAGATGCTGCCCACGTCTCTGCCATCCTCCCTCGCCCAGCCCATGACCACCACACAGTTTCTAACTCCACCTTCCCAGCACAGTTATTCCTCCCCCTTGGACAACACCCCCAGCCACCAGCTCCAGGTGCCCGACCACCCTTTCCTAACGCCGTCTCCAGAGTCACCGGACCAGTGGTCCAGCTCGTCTCCTCACTCCAACGTGTCCGACTGGTCCGAGGGCATCTCCAGCCCTCCCACGAGTATGCAGTCACAGATGGGACACATCCCCGAAGCCTTCAAGTAAAAGATGATGTTTCAGTGACACTGGCACTCAGTGGGAGTTAGAAGCTCAAGGGAGGTCTTTTTTAAAAGGACATTGGATGCTTTTATTAAAGGATCCTTTTTAAATATGTTTTTATTAAAAAGAAAAAAAAAGACAAATTAATTCCCTTTTTTTTAGTATTTATTTATGTACTTTTTATTTTACATGAAAACACTGCCTTTTTATTTATATGTTCTATTGTTAAGAACTCAATGTGGGACACCAATTGTGTTTCAAGAAATCAAAAAATTAGGTTTTTATAGGACATTCTCTTCTGTTTGGGGGGGTTCTTTGTGTTTAATTTGAGAGGAAATGTTTATGTAAAGCTACAAGCAGCAATTTGTGATTCTGAAATGCCATTAATTTATTTTTTTCTCTTTCAAGTCAGAAAGAGGGGCAAGAAAGAAGAGGGGAAGGAAAAATTGACTAAAAATACCACTCCTTAGGGGAGAAAAAAAATTAAGTATGGTCAGATTTTTGAAATGTACTTTAAAATGTTTCCTTTGCTATAATATCTGAGAGGACATTTTATGGTACCAGTCATGAATCTTTGTTTAAATTTCAGTATTATATAGTTGTACATTTGCCTTGGTAATAGAAATTTTTGTTCTCTCTTGTTTTTTTATATATAAAAATATATATATTTAAATGATTTTTATGGTCTAAAAAAGAAAAATCAGGATTATAGACCTGTAAGAACAGGTTCTAAGCTAAAAAAACCCCTACAAAACATGAATACTGTCCCCCACCAAAATAATTGTATTTGCCAAACTTTTAAGAGAGCAAGCCCATAACCATGGAGTAGATACCAAACCCATCACTGTGGAGTTTATACACAAAGGAGACTTAATTTTACTTTGAATATCTTTAACTGTTTTTTTGTTTTCGTGTTTGCATTTGAGTAACTGTTTTAAGGAATAAATGCCAATATAAACTTGTAAACCACATCCTTATTTTAAGGATGGCCTGCCTATTTTAAAGAAGGCGTGTCTATTAACGCAGACAACCTGAGTGAGATTACAAAGCATTATAACGCTGCCACCGCCGGGTGCTCGCCTGTATCCAGCTCCTCTGGCAGCGTGATTGCTGGGTGCTCAGTGGAAAGCGCTGCTGGTTTTGGTGGGATGCTGGACTGGTTAAACAGGAGGGCGAAGGATAGCACAGCTGAGTCTGTGCCGTGAAACGTTAACATTTTGTTCTTGTTAGTCTGGAGTGATGCATCTTTTTTTATATTGATGTACACTCT
>NW_010288186.1:13682-17531 GCF_000700745.2 Antrostomus carolinensis
TGTGTATCATGTAAAATATAGTATAAGCCTGTGGCAGATTTAATGTTTGTAAATATGGTTTTGGGGTTTTTTTTTAAGAAAAGGTGGATTTTGTTTCAAAAATCTAAAGGAGCAAGTCTTAAATATATCCTAAATATATCACCTTATAGAGGTGTTGGAATATCACTCACTCGGGTGCAAAGGCAAGTGGACACCCTGAGACTAGATATGTGTATGGGACAGGCAAATAGAGAGCAGTTAATCAAGAAAACCTAAGAAAAGGGTTCCTTTTCCTCATTCCTTTTTATTAGAACACCAAATAAAATGGCTATCTCTCAAGGCACAGCGCCTTGCTGAGCACTCATCTTAGTCAACATTTCAGACCGTTGTTATTGTGACATGCCTAATATGAGTGATTAAAAACATCACGTGGTGTTGAATCTTCCTATGTTTTATAAACTAGAGTGTAGTTTAAGAAAAGATATCTTCTGTAATAAAGCTATCTACATGCAAAGTTGTAGTTTGCAAAAATGATGTATTTTTTTTGGTTAACTGATTTGCAATAAATGATGCTTCTGGGCATCTAGATTTTACTAAAATTGGAACTTAGTGTTTTTGTTATGGATTGGTTGAAATCTGGGCTGGAGACCCGCTGTCTTTTCAATACTGCAGGGCTGCCTCTCGGCACAAAGCACCGGCACTTTTCCTGACATCTTGTTCTCGGTGTTAAAGCTCAGAGCAGGGCTTTGGACAATGAAACTTGTACAAAAGTCTCACTGATTTGAGACATCTGGTTTGAGCAAGGCAGGAGGGGCTCTGCCCAGGTACCTGTGCTGGGGATGCTCTGGCCTCTGCCGTTAGGTCAGGATCTAAAAGGGGAAATATTGAAAAGTTGTTTTAAAGAATGTCAGTCTCACACATTCAAAGCACTGTATTCTGTCACTGTAAAACTTGCTTTCTGATCAGTTTTTTTAGGAGCGTTCTCTGGCTGATGAGACGGCCGAGGGTGAAAAATGGCCATGTGCTTTTAAATACATAGTGCCTATGGACAGCAAGCCCTCTACAAGTGGTGTTAAGAGTTATGTACAGTGCTTCCTACTTCACACGCACAGCTCAGCACATGGCTGGGCTCTCAGAAATGGTGTCTTGCACAGATAGGAACTGGAAATCCATCCAGCCACAGCACCAAGGGGCAGCAGCAGCCGAGGGAAGGTTCCGCTAGTGCCACTCCGGGCACGAACATCACACAGAAATGTTTTCTGTCCTTGCTGCACTCAAGATTTTTAAGGTAATTTAATTTAATTCTTTCTCTTTCCCCACAGGGACTCTGTAGTTCAAATGCACCTGCAAAATTCCCAAATAACTGGATATAAATAGCCAAGCCACGGACCTCCTCCCAAATCAGATAAGCCTGGTAACTCCTGGAATGCTGGTATTTTCCACTCCACGTCCGGGAAGGAGTGGGCATGTGTCTACATGTACTCAGTATCCAGCCCCAGATGGATCTGGGGCCACCAGATATTTGCTGTACAACCGGTCAGAAGCTGAGTGGCATTTTCTATGCCACCCAGCAGCAGTGAAACGCAGTGATTTCAGAGGTCAGGAAGGCGATGTGCCACTGTGCACTCCCTGCAAACTCTGTGGAAAAGGGTATTTTAACTGAGGATATATCTCTCTTCCCTCTGCAAAATGTGGTTCACCAGCGAGGATCTCGTTACTCCGAGGGACACCCTGGAGATGGGCTTCCTGAGACGTGCTCTTCCCTCGAGTTGTGTCTTGCTGCATCCCATCTGGGATACACTAGATGAAGCGTGTCTGCCTTCACCATGATTCGCACATGTGCTGTCCATGAATCACATCTGGGAACATCCAGCCATGTTCCCACGCAGCCCATCCTTCCAGGCTTCTCCCACACATACACATCCCGGCGCCCGCAGGCTGCAAGCACAGCGCGCCTCCCTGCTGCCGGTGGGACTGGGAGATGCTCGTGCCAACATCAGGCATTTGTAAGACTCTATCTTACCTGGTCTAGTGTGCAACACTCTGGTTGCTCATGGTCAAAGAGGGAATTTGTCCTGGAATGGATTTTAAAAAAGGGGTTATGTTTGGATGTAGAAAACAATGTGATATTGCAAGAGGCAACTAAATACATGTGGCTCATTTAAGAAGTGAGGGGCTGCAAAGCATGGATTTTTCCATGAGGATGGGTCAGAGGGACAGAATGAGGAAAGAGAACCAGGGAAAGCGTCAAAACAAAAAGGACTGCATTGGCACATGAATAGATACTAATAAATTGGCCACAAGGTAATTCAAACTAGAAGTCAGCAAAGGTTTTCTAAGCAGTACAGGAGTAAGGATGTACAGTTTAGTTTTTAGTCCCTAATGACTCTTGCATTTATAAAGGTGTTTGGTGACCCACAAACTCCTGCCAGTCCCTCATTCATGTTTTCCCAAGTGGGTACATGAGATGATTGTGGGGTCACAGGTCCCCAGCTGGGATCAAGGCAAAGTGAAATGAAAGTGCCCCAGTTTCAAACCCTTCCTCTGCATTTTGGGATTTCCCACCAACTCTCTGTCCAGAAGGATTTCCCTTTCCTCAATCCCCTCCAACCAACCTGTGTTGTCCAACCACAAGCTCATCTTTACCTCACCTTGGTAAAGATGCTGGGAGCTGAATCTCAAGTTCTCATGTCAACAGAAGATGCTGAGGAATGAATGGGTCATGGCAAGCACAGTTGTTTTAGCATTCCCGGTGAAAAAGGCTGAGAAGCACTAAAACTGTATCCCACACCAAGGGAAGGGTTCAGAAGTGTTTGCGCAAGACAAGATCAGCACAGAGCTAGTCTGATGGCAAGTATGTTGATGCTATGAGGAATGGGTGCATCTGAACTATTTGTTTACATGCTGGAGGGCTTGTTTTTTTTATTCTTTGTTTTCATTATCCCTGCTCAATTAGATGGGACATTTAGAAATTGCTACTCTGTATTGCTTTTACCTCCAGGCTATTAGTGTTTGCTCAGAAAGCTGCAAACAGCTGCCTGAACTGATTGCAGAATTTTTACTGCAGCTCAAATCACCCCTTTAAGAATGTACAAAAGGAGCCAAATTCATCTCAGGTGTAGCCTCTCTTGAATTACACACGGGTTAAAGTGGCTGGGGTAGTTTGAATAATCACAGCAACTAAATGAGTAAATAAAAAAGGCTCATCTTGTCTGAGTTGGCCCAGACAATACAATACCAATATAAAAAACTCTCCTTTAACCATTTTCCCGTTTCTAAACTTAGAGAATGACCCTTTTAATAGCAAGCTTCTGGGGCAGGGCTGTGTTTATGGTTACCTGAAACCTGAAGGCTCAATAAATTACCAGAATTTAATGGGAAAAGGTCAGTATCATTTGTGCTGTACCCCAAGTAAGCTGGTGAAGCAGGAGAGAAGGACACAGGCTGTCCCCTTCGTGCCAGCAAGCCTTTTCATTGTAATGCGTCACTCTCAAGTCCAGAACTGGTTGTGTTTGCTGAGCACAGCAAATCAGTTAGAAAGCTTCAGAGTAAAAAGGGACTGAATGTCTTAAATGTGACAACTCTTTATAATCACATCCTTATCAGGAGAAGAGCAAAGGTGAGAGCCCATCATTAGTGTTTGCATTGTGTATGTACATGTATAGGTGTGTAAGGAGAGGGTTGGATATGTAATGTAAATATATAGCTATAGACACAGGTGTTAGCAGTTTATGGTATTTACAGAATACATATATATATTTTTTTAAAGCCTATCAGGCTAATTAAAATCATGTTTCCTTAGATTACACCTGTTGAGGGAAATATCCAGGGAGGACCAAGGCTTTATCTGCAATTCATACTTGTGTAGGG
>NW_010288186.1:17566-18657 GCF_000700745.2 Antrostomus carolinensis
TGTTCTGACAAAAGAGGGAGATGAAAGGTGCTTTAAAAATCACAGTGCTGCCTCTGGTTCCCACACCAGCATCAAAGTGCTGCTTCCCCTGCTTGGACTGGGCTTTGAGGATATTACTCTGCTTTAATGATCAAGCGTGCAGAAATAGCTCTTGCGCTGATACTGACCCTTGATTAAGATGTTTGTTTAGGTAATTTGTATTTTCCCATTCAAGGCTTGTTTTCAGGGGCAGACTGTGACAGCACCAGCCAGCACCCGTAAATGAGACACATCCTTCTTGGGAGAGCGGCTTTTTATATGGACAGATATAGTGATAGGATGAGGGGAAATGGTTTTAAACTAAAAGAGAGGAGATTTAGGTTGGTTATCAGGAGGGAATTTTTCACCGAGAGGGTGGTGAGACACTGGCCCAGTGGCTGCTCCTCCCTGGAAGTGTTGAAGGCCAGGTTGGATGAGGCTTTGAGCAACCTGGTCTAGTGGAAGGTGTCCCTGCTGCTGGCAGGGGGGTTGGGACTGGATGAGCTGTAAGGTCCCTCCCAACCCAAACCCGTCTGGGATTCTGTGATTCCTGCACCTCAACAGGGACTCTCTCCTTTAAAGCTTCGTGTTTGTGTGAAGCAAACCCTTGCCACAGAGCAGAGTGGGGTACAGACTTGAGCCTGGCTCAGAACTGTGTGACATCACGCCATGATCTTGTCCGAAAAAAACAAAACCAAACCACACACACACTTCTCTAGAGAAACACTTTTATAAGCCTTTAACGCAGCCCAGGGATCGCTGGGTGCAGCAGGGATGGACCGAGGCATCTGCTACGCTGCAGCTTTCAGACGCTTGTAGGCCAGACCGCTGGGCCTGCACCCGGTTAACGTCCCTGCGGATCAACGTCCCTCCACACGACTCATGACCCTTCGCGGATCAAGGCCCGGGGACCTGCAGGACGGGGACGTTGCTCTGCAGCACGAAGCAGTTTCCTAGATTTGCCTCTTCCCGCAAGAAATCTGTTTTTCTCGTTCTCAGCTTCAGCGACCCGGGGCGGGGTCCCGAACCCCCGACCCCTCAGCTCCCGCCCCGACAGAAGCGCGTCCCAGCTG
>NW_010288187.1:0-4901 GCF_000700745.2 Antrostomus carolinensis
CTTCCTCTGGGGCCTCAGGGGTACGGGGATCAAATCACAGCCCATTTGAAGCACTGGGCAGCAATGCAGCTAAATGATTCTGCAGAGAGTCTGTGAGCACTTATGCATCCTTTCTGCAGCAAAAGGGTCTCACTTACATGTGAGCAACCATGGGCACACAGGAAACCGTGTGTCATTACCTCTTATCTCACCTGTGCTTTCATCATGAAACTGCAGTAGTACACTTTCAGCCCAGATTAGACTATAAAGTGTTTGTGCATAAAGTTCCTTTAGAATTTATCTGGAAATCTATTTCCATTAAATTTCAGTACTGTAAATAAGATCCTTTATTTCCATTCACATATCCAGTAGGAAAAGACATATAAACAGTCCGTACCCCCAAAAAAGCTATAATCAACTACTTTCTGCTTTTTTGACCCATAGGACTCTAACACTGGGTATGACAAAGGAAATGCTGAAAAGTAACTAATCGTGTAACAAACTCATACTCTGACATGTGAAAACCATATACAGAAAAAGGTCTTCAATGATTCGGCAAGGGGAAAAAAAACCATCACATTGAGCTTAGAAGCAAGTTCTTCACTGGCAAGAGAACACTTCACCTTTTCTCTGATGAATTTCTAACACAAGACATTTACTTAAGGTTAGCTTTTTCTGCAGCTACTCTCTAGCACATCTTACTTGTGTGCCAAACTTGCTTAAGAATTCAAGTTTCCATTAGGGTACACCTTTCAGCTGCAGAATGCTTGCCAAAATATGAAACCTTGCTGCTATTTTAACACATTTTATCATACTCCCTACTGGTTCCCTGTTGTTTTCATGAAGAGAGAGAGAGCCAGTCATATCTTTCATTTGCCTTAGGCAGCAGACCTGATGGGAAAATGTTTCTGAGTCCACAGAAATGTATTACAGCAAGATCTATTGCTATAGATTGCTTAAAGGGTGCATAGAGTGTCGGCACTTTTTTTTAAACAAGAAAAAAGTTTCTTCATCATTTTCAAAACTAGATGTATTCGTCCCAGAAATAGGATGACATAATACTTGTAAAAATAGTGTTCTTCCTCTTCATTGTATCTTAAATGTTCATTAAGCAAAGAGAATAACAGTAGATAAATAAAAAGGAAAGACATGTCAGTTTTGTGATTCAGATACTGCAGTTTGAGTAACTCCTATTCAGTTCCTTATGCCACCACAAATCTGATGGTGACATTTGAGACAAGGAATTCTGAGTCATGATGAAAAAACTAAAGGACACAAGCAAGAAGGCACTAAACAGAGACTTGAGCATGAAGAATACAAAGTCTCACTGAAATTAAAGCTTGTGCAAATACTTGCATATACCCAAGGCAATACTTGCAGGTACTTGTCCCAGCCTTGTTATGCTTGCATGGAGCAGTGCCAACTGCAAAAACATATTTAATAAACTGGCTAAATAACACCAGAAACAACACGTACTGACTGCAAATACCAATGCCTCTCTAGATGCACCATGATACTGTTTGGGTATCACTGGACTGACTCCCCAGGACCTGATGAGTTCAATCTCTAGTCAGTGTTCCTGCTAAATCCAATCTACCTCCAGGAATGTGAGACTTCTGTTTTTGTATCCTTTTAATGTCTTTCCTTGTTCTTCTCTTCCCAATTGTACAGGGCTCTCTTTCTTTCTGGCATCTTCTCTGGAAGTGAGAAGAAAGGCATATTCACAGAAGTAAGACTAAAACACAGCTCAGCTCAATGAAGTTCCATCCCACTCCATCTCCAAAACTTTCCAAAAGAATGCTAAGAGCAGTCTTTCTCATTAAAAACAAAACAGAACAAAACTACTCTCTGCAGTTAAAGAAAAAGAAAATAAAGGGTATTATTGTAAAAAATGCAAACTTTCCTTGAAATTTGGTGTTTCAAATGCTTTGTGTCTTTTAGCAAATTATTTATATGTACTTAAAGCAACTGGATACTGCCAGACATTCTGAGCACGGGAAGAAGGACAAGTGCGTAGTTAAAGGAAGGGAGAAAAATAATTTCTTTTGTATAACAGAAGTGTTCAACTTCATAATTCACTGGTCATACCTGTGGCTTATATATTTCTAATTCTCTCTCTCTTGTGTGTATACAATTCACAGTATTTACAAGAGACCCGAGTATAGTCTATTTTATCATTTAATTGCTCCTTTTGTCTTCCTTTTTTACAATACAGAACAATAATTTGAAAGGCAAAAAATCAGTCTGACTTTAATGTTTCAGGAACTTACTAATACAGCTTTAAAGAAGGCACAGAACCAATCAAAGCTGCACTTGGAAGCAGTGCAACACATGTTTAATTTTAACAGAGACCACCACTGACTTGATTGAGCCAATATTTTGGTCTTCAGCATTTTACCATCTTCTGAAGTAATATAAGGACACAAGTCTCCATGTTTTCAAACCAGAAAAAAAGGATAAATTTTGACCACTGTAAAAAAACCCCTGTTGCTGGTTCTCATGAAATCTTTAATAAGACCCTATGCATGACTAAACATGAAAGGTGTGTGCAAAACACTGTCTCAGTGGTGCCCAAATGACAGAAGAATATAACCAAATTATATCACTGCTTCTCAAATTATCATTATTTGCCAGAGTTTCAACAGGCAATATGCAAGACTGGGTACCTGTCAGCAATCTCAAGTGAAGGAAGAAAATGTCAAGAAGAAGGGCACAGGTAGCATTCCACACATGGGAAAAAGAAAGGGTGAAAGGGAGAAAGAGAAAGAGAAAGAGAAAGAGAAAGAGAAAGAGAAAGAGAAAGAGAAAGAGAAAGAGAAAGAGAAAGAGAAAGAGAAAGAGAAAGAGAAAGAGAAAGAGAAAGAGAAAGAGAAAGAGAAAGAGAAAGAGAAAGAGAAAGAGAAAGAGAAAGAGAAAGAGAAAGAGAAAGAGAAAGAGAAAGAGAAAGAGAAAGAGAAAGAGAAAGAGAAAGAGAAAGAGAAAGAGAAAGAGAAAGAGAAAGAGAAAGAGAAAGAGAAAGAGAAAGAGAAAGAGAAAGAGAAAGAGAAAGAGAAAGAGAGAAAAGAAAGAAGGAAGGAAAGAAAGAGAAAGGCAAAGAGAAAGTGAAAAAGAAAAAGAAAGGAAGAAGGAAAGAAAAGAGATAGACATCTGGAACAGAAATTGAAAAAACAGTTAAATGTTTGCTATTCTCAGTTGAGCAGAGGAATTAGACTAAAGAAAAGGGGAAAGAAATGCAGGAGGATAACAGCAATGGGTGAAGCTGGAATCATGCTTCAAGGTATTCAGAAGAATTCATAAACCCACTTCCTGAAAATAGAGTAAGCTGTAAAAAAGTGCAAAATCTCTTCGGTTTTGTTATATAAGGTGAAAGGTGTTTTGTTTTCAGAACATAGCTGGGCCTGATATCTATTTCTTTTTTAACCTTTGCATAATAAATATGAAAAGCAAAATGCCTTATTTTTAGATTTTCTCAGTGTACAGCTGTCCTGGTTTCACTGGGATAGAATCACAGAACTAATTCTCTGTTAGAAAAGCTGCATTTTAAGAAGACTGCAGCACCTGATCTACTGAGAACAAAGTCGATAAGACACTTTAAGCTTGTGGCCAGCCATGGTACGTGGGTTTCCATAGTGATCAAAGTTTTTAGCAGTTTCCAGTCAGCCAGGTGCTCAGGCCAGGAGGACCAAAAGCCAGGGCAGCTGACCCAACCTGGCCAACAGAAGTATTCCAAACCGTAAACATCATGCTCACTATAAAGTGGAAAGTTTGCCGGGAACGACCCCTCTTCCTCCATGTCCACCAACCCCGGAGGGTCTCGCCTGTCATTCTGCACCCAAGGCCCATTCTCCTGCTGCTTGTGACCATTGCGCTTTCATCAGCAGCATATAACTTTGTGTATTTTATATGAGTATTAGTATTAATATTAGTTCTTATTATTTCATTAGATCTGTTTTAATGTCAACCTACAGGTCTCCTTTATTATTCCCAATTCCCCTACCCAGGGGTGGAGAGGAGTTATTGAGTGATAGAACAACTGCCTAAACCAAGACAATGGACTGTATAGAAATTCTAAACATAGCAGCAATATAGTCTCTTTATATATAAAAGTATATTTAAGCTGTCAGAATAACTTCCTGTCAAGTAGTTCCTATCTATTTTTCTCTAAAATGCTGGCGAAAGAAACATGAACTGACTATTGTTCTATTCTTCCATTCGAAATAATTTTTCTTCTACATTCTTAGCATCTTAAGATTCATAGAATAAGACAATCTGTGAATATTATTACAAAACAGTACAGGCCAGAATAAAAAATGCAATTTACAGAGAAGTAACTATATTATGGAAAACATTAAGATACTTACAGTTTTGGTAATTTTTCCCTGCCAAGACAACACTGGAAGAAATAAAAAAAGCTGAAATTAAGTAGAATTTTTCTGATCATTAGTCTTTTTAGAAATTTCTAGTTTTTAAAGGCCAAAGAAACTCAAGATGATAAAATTTGAAAATCACTCTAATAACATGTAAAAAGGTTCAGCACTGTTATATAAAACGTAAATACCTTTTGATTCTCAACTAGCATAAATTTAGAATTGTCCATACAATTTAGTCCCTTTTCACATATAACACTTTCAGCATCAAGTTTTCCATTACAATATTTAACTCCTGAAGAAAAATACCTTCCAGTATCTGTGAGCCCGATTATAGTTAGGTATTACATCATTGAAATAAAATGTTTTACCCATTGTTGCCCCAATTTATAAAGAAAAAGTTAGAAATGTTTTTGTTATTTTTCTGAAAATAATTTTTTTTTTAATTCTCAGTCACAGAAATAACAGAAAAATCAAACTGTGTCTTCTTGGAATTTTGTCTTTGGAAAGATTGGATTGACACATTGGAACATACTCAAAGATCTTTTCCTCCAA
>NW_010288188.1:0-886 GCF_000700745.2 Antrostomus carolinensis
CCAGGGCAGGTGGAGGGGCAGAGTGTGCTCTGGGGGTGCTGCAGACACTCTGCCCATGGAGGTTGGGCTGCCTGGGCTATGGGGTCACGGTGGCAGGAGAGCTCCAGTGTGGCACAAAGAGAAGACCCCCCTGAGCAATGGAGCAGCCACATCTGAGCCAGTCACAACCTGTGCTGTGATTTAAGCCCCCGTCTTTCCTGGCTGCTTGTTCCCTCCTGTGCCAGAGCCCCCAGCTCTCCTGACTGTCTCTGCAGCCGGGAACTCTTGCACCTTCCTCACCTGCTCTTGTGCAAGGCTTGTAGCGGGCGGGAGGCACGGTGAGGGTTCCCACCAGTGCCTGACACTGCGGTGCAGGAGCTGGCGCAGGATCTTTCCCAGGAACTTTGTTGCAGGGGTGGATGGAGCAAACTGCTGGGGCCGTGGTGGGTGGCTCGGTGCTGCAAGCAGGTTTCTGGCTGTTGAGTGTCCTGGGCTGTTTCTTGGCACATGGGGCAGCTGGGTGAGCACCTGCAAACAAAAGCGAGGTCTTTGGCACCCAGGTTACTCCTCCATGGGACTCTGCCACTGGCAGGTGGGTGCCAGCACCCGAGGGCAGCTGGCAGGTCTGAGCGAGCAGCATGAAGTTCAGGGCTCTGCCAAAGGAGCAGAGACACGTGGCTGCACCCCGGCTGTTCTCGGGGGAGAACGATGGCTGTGCTGGGGGAGAAGCAGCACCAGACCGAGGCAAAAAGGCAGGAGCAGGGTTTGCTCTGTGAGGCCAGTGCAGTGTCTCACCTCCCGTGTTTCTTTCCCTTGCAGGACACACCGACATGCAGCTGGAGCAGCCAGGCAAAACACGGGGAGTGGAGAGCAAAGTCCCAGTGGCAGGAGGCGGGGCCGGCAGCAG
>NW_010288188.1:924-6320 GCF_000700745.2 Antrostomus carolinensis
GGCACAGGTGAACCAGCGCTCGTGGGAGGCGGGGGAGACAGAGCTCGGGGCTGGGTTTTGTGGGAGAAAATGGATTTCTGCTAAGAGACCAGGTCTTGTAATGCCTGGGAATTTCCTCCCTGGGAATGGACTGATTTTTATTGATTTTACTTTTGATAAGCCAGGCAGCTCCACAGAGCTGGTGGGATCCGTTCTGCGTGTCGTGAATAATTTCTGTGGCTCCTCTCTGGAGTCTCCCTGACAAAAATACTGCATCCAGCTCCAGGTTTTTGAAAGGATACTGGGACAGCAGTGTCACTGATGCCACAGTGAGGAGAACAGTCACCACAGCTGAGTGGACTTTTTTCAGGGTAGGGAGCATTCAGCTGAATTTGCCCATCACTCTTTGCCAAGCGAAGCGGGGAGGAGCAGCTGTCTGCTGAGCATCAGGGAAGGCACAAACCCACCCCTCAAAAGGGGGCTGCTTCTTGCACCAGAGGGTGTTTCTCAAAGGGTTTCTCCTGTCCTTTCTTGGGTTTGTCCACAAAGCCATAAATACCTTGTAGAGCAGGGACTGGGACCTGCTGAGTGCCTGACTGCGAAGCTATAAGCTGTTTATCTGTTTTCCTTCTCTGGCTCTCACGGAGCTGGCTGAGCACTGCGGCATCTCCTGCTCCTCTGCGCTGCTTTTACAGGCAGCACCATCGTTTCTTTCTCTTTATCAGACACCTGGAAGGAGAAGCAGAGTGCTTTGTTTTGGGTAGAGGGAAATGTTTTGTTGAAGCCAAAAAGATTTTTTGTGTGTGTGTGTGTGGTTTTTTGGGGTTTTTTTTTGTTCCATTTCATTGGAAAAACCTGGAGCAATGCAATGTCAATTTTGCCAAAACCCATTTTGGGAGGGAGGTGGGGGAGTGGAAGGCTGATGTGAAATGCTGCCTTTCAGCTGTCAGTCCTGGTCTGTGCTCCCCTCCCGGGGCTGGGGCTCAGCTCTGCCCTGTTTGGTGCAGCGCTGTACTGGGAGCGAATGCTGTGTGGTGTCCCCTGTGCCCACCCAGCCCTTCCCAGCCTCCTCTCTGTGCAGGGGACACTCCCTTGGGCTGTGGACAGAGGTTTTTTTTTCCCCTGAGTACAACCTGGCTCCTTGATTGGGTTTGTTTAAAGCACATTTTATTGGCCTGGCCCCAACCTCCCCAGCGCCTTTATGACTGCGCTGTCCTTGTCAGTGTTTACCACTCACCAGCCTCCGTGTCTCCGGCAAGTCCTGTCGGTGATGATTTTACACTTGGGGATGGGGAGGTGAGTGTTTCGGGTGGCTGGGGTTGGTGCTGGACTTGTCCTGTGCTCTGTGGAATGCCTCTAGAAACCATCATCTTACCTGCTCAGTTTCATATGTTTTGGTGACATGATTATGTTTTTTGAGCAGACTGTTGCAAGAACATCCCCATTACATTTATCACTGACAGCTGTAATTTCGTCTGACAATAAAAGGAGATGATTTCAGGGCCTGTTTTCTCCTCAGCCACGTTGCTTAGCCCTAGCTGTGCTGCCCTTGGAGCCCTTCCTTATCGGCTGAACTTTGGATCAGCTTTTCCCCTGCGTTGTCCAGGACTGAGATCAAACCAATCCCAGTGCAGTTACCTGGGTCACTCTGCAGGTTCCCTTTGCAGATTGGCACAATGTGATTGAAGCTTCTAAAATTACCCTTTCTAGGGTTTGCTAGGAATGAGTAGCAGTCGGAGAGCTCCTCAGCTGGGCCTTGCAGGACTCTGGTGGAAGTTGCTCTGGCCTGGAAATCTTCATCGCCCGTAGGTGCTGCCTGAGGGGCTCCCTTAGTTGCTGATGCTGTGTATTGGGATTCCTCTGGTGCTGGAGGATGCTGTCCTGCCACCCTCCAGCTGCACAGCAGAAGCACTCCGAGCAGTTTGCCTCTCACAGAATGTCTGGAGCTCTTCAGTCTCCCATCTCGGGGGGTTTATACTGTTGTGAGGTTTTTCCTGCAATACTTCTAAACACTTGGGCTTGTAGATGCAGATTCTTCCCTTAGTGTTTTCTACATTTCTGAGCTCTAACTCACAGAGCTCTGTCTGCATCCCTTTCTTCTTTGTTACTTGTTGCTGGTTTGTTTTTAATGCTTTTGCTTAGCCACTGAAACCAGGATGTCTTGTAGCAAAAGTTATCCTCTGCTGGACTGCCAAGTCTCAGGGTTTTTGGCTATCTAGTAAATATTCATCAAACAAATTCCCTTTCATTTTTTTTTTGGTCTGCGTTTTCCTCCTCATTAGTTTTTCTTTGTAATTTTCCTTTGCTCTGTCTCTTCCCCTTCACTTTTTCAGAAGTTCAGTGGAATCCAGCAGCGTTTAGCTCTTACCAGGGCAGCAGATTTGCTGAGCCTGGACTTCCCCTGCCTGGGGGTACACTGCCCCAGCAGTTTCTGAGCTCCTGCGTGTTACCTTAATTCCCATCAGGCATACAGCAAGTTTGCAAAGGACAGCAGAGATAATGAGTGCAAATCTGAAGTACCCTCTGCTTTTGTGCAGGACAGAGGCAGTGGTTCCCAGAGGGATCTGACTGCTGGGTGCTGCCAGGCTGGGAGCACTGTGAGTTCTGTGCTTGGGTGGCAGTGGCTGCCACCCACCACGTGCTCTGCTTCCAGGGCTGTGTGGGTGCAGTAGATCAGCCAGGCCCCCTTTGCCCTTTCTGGGTGGTAACATCTCTACCCTTTGCCTTTCCAGTGAACGGAGATGCAGCGGGTGCTGTGGACATCGAAGAGGAGAGGCTGGCAGCGGGAGCGACCGTACCGACCCCAGCATCAACGAGTGTGGCTGATGGCTCCGTGGCTCCTGCCCTGACCAGCTCTGGAGAGGCAGAGGAGGCAGCCTCCGGCTCCAGCGCCCCGCCAGCCCGGGCAGCGGTGCTGGCCCTGGACGCTCTGCCCCCCGGGTAAGCTCTGCCTTGAGATGTTCCTTGGGCCAGCACGATGGAGTGCTTGTGGCCCTCGGGGAGAGAGGCACAGCCCTGGAAGGATGGCTGGGGAACACGAGCATCCTGGGGCACTGCTGTGTGCTGGAAGAAGACATTTGAGCAAGGACAGTGTGCTGCACTGGGAGTTGGTTGAATTAATGGTGCTGAGCAGAGGAGAGAGGGCCTGGGGGGCACCTGTCAGGGATCCTTGTGCCCCCACTGCCCTGGCACAGCCTGTCCTCCCTAGTCTGAGCTGTCTGTCCGGGGCTTGACTGTTGTGGATTCCCCTCTCCTGCTCTGGGCCGGGGTCTGGTCTGTGTCCACTGTGGGTCTCTGGGGTGATAAGTAGAAAGTCACGTCTCTCCGGTAAGCAGCCTCTCAGCATCCGTGCCCAGGGGAGCAGCAGAGTCCTCTGCCCCTCTGGGGCTGCTGAAGGGATCAGTCAGAGGAAAATACATCAGGGAGCGAAGGTGGGTTTCCAGGAGCTCCCTCTGAGCAGAAGGGCACCAACATACCCTCCAGGGACACCATGGAGGTGTTGGCCACTGCTGGGGGAGGTGGGCAGGACTCTCACACAGCTGTGCCCATTGCTCTTCCTGGTGTGGATGCTCCACGTTCTCCTCCTCCGCAGGACGTGAGGAAGGGGCTGGCAGAGGAGCTGGGCAGGCTGAGCCATGCCGGTGGGCTTGCTGGCTCTTGGTGGGGGTGGTGGGCAGGCTCTGGGCTCAAGCCCTGCTCGGTGCTGCAGCTGGGTTGTTCTCCCCTCGTATTGCAGACACCTTAATTCTGGACTGAAAACGCAAAGCAGCGAGGGAGGAGGGGTTGGAAATGGCTTGTGTTTCGTATGAAGGGAGCTGTTTATTTTCCTTTGGCTGAGGCGATGCCTGGAAGGTCAGGGCCTCGCTGGTGTGTCAGTCACAGGTAATTAGGGTTAACGGCTCAGCGTGCCTCTATGCCGGGTGTGTGAGGGTTTCTGTTCTCCCGCCTGGGCGCTTCCTGTTTCCAGGCAGCTGGAAAAGTCCAGTGTTCTGAAAAAGGTCTTTATTCCAGCCAGAGCTTATGCCCCTTCTGCTCCTACCAGGTAGACTGAAGGTCTCCTTTTCCCCACCTCTGCATGGCCCCAGGTGGGAACAGGCTGTTGTTTCTTTCCTGGGTGGGGGAGAAGCCTGTGAGTATCTTGTGACTGGGGTTTCCAGAGGCTCGAGGAGGTTGCGAGTGCTGCTTTCTAAGATGTGCCAGTCTTGCATTTGCCTGATCCAGCCAGGTGGAAGGGTGGCCTGTGTCCTCCCTGTGCCCATCTCCCTGTGGTGCTGACACCAGGAAGTCATGCGTGTCGGAGAGGGGAGGAGGATGAAACTGCTGCACTTTGTAACGTGGCTGGAGAAGAGCAGTGAAGGGGTAATGAGCCGTCCTCTGGGCTGAGCTTGCAGAGTTGGGTATCTCTGGAGACACCTTTGATTAGCACCTTGTCTGTCTGTCTGTAGGATCTGTAGGGGCAAAGAGGGCAGCAACCCTCTTGCATGGGCTGAGTTACACGCTCGTGCTGGGCTGGCTTGGGTAGCAGCTGACCTGCTCCACGTGGAGCACAAGCGGAAACCAAGCATCAAGGTCTTCCCAGGTGAAGGAGAGCAGAGAATGGAGTCAGTTGAGGTCTCTGTGGTGCCAAGCCCTGCCCTGAGAGCTGCCAGACCAGGTTCTGGGCTAGCAGGGATTTGCTAAACAGGGGTTGCACAAAGAGCTGTGGCCCTGGGGGTGGTGTAAATGAGCTTCTGGGGATCTCTTGAGACCTGATCTAGGGCCGCTGATTTTTGGCCGGCTCACCGTGCCAGGGTATTGCTTTGACTAATAGTTTGGGGCCCAGCTTGGGAGATGGGGATGCAGCTGGCTGGGCTGGCGGAGGCTGCGATGTCTCGGGCAGAAGGGATGCAGGCTGATGAAGGCCACTTCAGCTCTGGCAGCAGCGTGCTCCAGAGGCAGCAGGCAGAGCAGGACAGCCCCTCATGGGGACGGCTGTGCAGAGCGTGCCGTGGAGCCCGTGAGTGTTGGCTCCGGCTTTGCCGCTCGCAGGAACGACGTCCCCTGCAGAGCTGCTGGTCGCTCCAGTGCTGAAGAGCTGGACAGCTGGTGTGTCCCTCCTGCTCTCTGCAGGAGCCCTGCCTCATTCTCCAAGTGTCTCCTTCCATCTGTGGGACAGTGGAGACCTCTCACACTTCAGCCTGGGGAGGGTTGGCAGCTTCTCCAAGCTGCGTGCTGGTGGGTGTGCTGAGCCCCAGCCTCCCCGCTCGCGCCGGGCTGCCTGCAGATGGAGTGGAGAGCGGCTGGGTTCATGTGGGGATTCAGAGCTATTTATCCTGCTCAGATAGCTGTCTCTGAACATCTGCACCAGATGTGGCGGGCACAAAGGCATCTCTCACACAACCAGGAGTCTGTTCTGGGGGCTGGAGGGTGCTGGAAGG
>NW_010288188.1:6427-13148 GCF_000700745.2 Antrostomus carolinensis
GGCCAGCCGGTCGCAGCGCTCGAGGCCTTTGGCGCAGGGTCCCGGTTCTCACGGGGGGTTTCTGAGCGGATCGATGGTGAAAGGGGGGAGGGCACCAGAGCTGCTGGCTCCTGCATCTGGTTCCTATCAGTGATGATCCCGTGCGGGGGACAGACGGTCATTAGCGCGGTGTGTGTATACGTCACTGTCTCGCCGGCACAAAGAGGTGCATTATGCTGCCTGGCAGAGGCGTGGGGCTGTGGTTTCTTACATAAGGAGGGCGTTTTGTTTGGACTGCAGGGCTGCCTCAGCGCTGCCACTTTGCACCAGCCGTGGCTCCCTCTGTCCGTTGCCATCATGAGCCTCACGGGCAGTCAGAGGGGAGCTGCCTGGGGCTGACGTGTCGCACGCTTCCTGCTCACAGCCGTGGTGCACGTGGGTGAGAGCTCCCACTGTCCGGTGCTGGCTAAACCACTGCTGCTCTGTGCTGGTGGTGATGTCCATGGCTGGACTTGGGGTCCCCAGAATGTTGTCATGCGTCTCCCTGAGTTGTGTCCCTTGTAGGATGGCAGCTGGGATGCAGGGAAGCCTGCAAAGAGCTGGGCAAGGTGGCCACAGCAAGGATGGGTCGCTCCCAGTGCCGCTGTTCCTGGGCTGTCCCTGCGTGTCGGTGGTAGTTTGTCACAGCTCGCTGTTTAACGGTGCTGGGTCGCTGTTGTAGGGTGAGGCAGCCCTCGGCAAATTTACTTTTCAGATCACCAGGGAGCTGCTGACCTGAGGAGCATGTGAGCTTGTCACCTGTTTGTATAGGGTGTGAGGTGGGGATAGAGGACATAAATCAGCAGCTGCCACCACCAGCAGCTCTCCACAATCCTGCATGGCTCTTTGCAGTCACGAGGGCACCCAGAGGAGTATCTGAGGGATTCAGGGAACCTCTGTCCTCCAGGAGTCCTCATCATGGGATTTCTGGTCTCTGCAGCCACAGAAATGGTACCTGGGGGCTTGAGAGCCTCTTGTCACAAAAGACTTCCAAGTCCTCGGAGCCTTGTTGATCAGAGAACTTGCTGTTAATGAGTCTGGAGGACCTGTCCCCTCTGGTAACAACTGCTGGCACCACGGGTTCTGCGTGCACAAGGCTGAGGTCCCGCTCATCTCTGAAGCACTGCATGTCAGTGTGGACAGGATGGGTGGGACATCTGCCTGGGGTTGTCCTCGCTGTAAATGAGCAGTGCTGTGATTTCTCAACCTGTCCAAAGGACACTGTTATGTGCTGCTGACCTCGGAAAGATGATGCTTAAAGGGTTTTTGCAGGATGAAAACTCCTGCAAAATCTCAGGAGTGGAGTTGTGCCTTGGAGTTTTGTTTGTGAACAGCGTTTCTCCCCCCGAGCCTTGTAGTAGGTCCAGATCTGGTTGCTGGTGGCAATCTGAAGCACCCACAGTGCGAGTCAAGGAAGGGGATTCCCAAAGCTCTGCTCTCCAGCCAGCGGCACTTCCACAGCCCTGCCACTCCCTGGAGGTGCCCAGGGACCTTCTGCCAGGGACACCTCATGCTTGTGTCTTCCAGAAATCCCAGCTCTGCTGATTTTCTCTTCAGAGATTGCACTCTGAGCTGGTGCTTTTATGCTCAGGAAGCACCAGGTTCATCGCTAGTGAACAGGAAACTTGAGGCGTTTTCCCTCTGACAACGCTGTCAAAGGTGTACAGGTGTGGTAGGTCCTGCCTTGGACTCTTCCCATCAGAGACAACCACTGGTGTCCATGGATCTGTTCTAGTGATGAGAAAGGTCCTGTGCTGCTGACCAGTGGCTTTTACCTGCAGTTGTTACCTGTCCCTTGCAGATGCATTAAGTTGACAGGGCTTTTGAGAAGCCCATGGGAGCAAAGCCAACAGCTCTGATTTGATTTAGATGATCTCTTGGCTACATCCCGAGCCTGGCGTTCACCTTCCCCTCCTGCTGTCGGGGAACTGACTCTCTTATCTCAGAGTACGAGGTTGCCTTCTGCCCAGGGCAGAGGCTTTTCAGGCTGCCGGACTATTGGGGTCCCCAGCTGCCAGCGCTTTGCTGGGGCTTGGAAATGCCGCTGGAGCTCTCCCCGTTTCTGCCTTCCCACCTCTTCTGTCGAGGTTGTGATGCACGTGACCCGTGGTTGTGGCTGAGGTCACTGTTTGGTGGCTTCATCATCCCCTGGGGAGGTTTGAGGGTGAGCAGGGACAGTGTGAGCCCGGGCGATGGGGTATTCGCGCTTAGAGCATCTCCTTCACAAGGGCTGCTTGCTTCCTGCCAGCCCAGCTTTGTTCCCTCGCTGTCACAACAGAAGCTGGTCTATTAATTTCCCAGGGCTTTTTGTGATGATTAATTGAGACTGCAGATTGAATCGGAAGGGAGGCCTGTGGGAGCAGACGTGTGGCAGGAGGACACTTTATCTGTCAGCAGCTGCCGGCTCCCCTCTCTCTGTTGCAGAATAAAAGCTGACAGGAAAGCACGGGGCTCCACGGAGCTTTTACCTTTGCCAGGGCAGACACTCTCGTGAATGGTTTAAGGCAAAGAGTGGTTTTCAGTGTAGCTGTGTGGAGCCAGGCCTCCCTATCGCACCGGCTCCCCTTGGGGGCCACCTCTGGACCTCGTGCCTTGTGCCCGCACTGTTTTCCAGCGGTGTCTGTCAGCAGCGAGCAGGAGGGCTGCCAAGGAGAAAATTCAGCCCAAACTCAAAGGCTTCCCTTTAAAGATGTATTAAGAGAAACCAAACAAAAACTACCTCAAAAACTCGGAGGACACAGAACAGACCCTGTGTGAAATCTTACGCTGACCTTCCTACTTTCTGGAGGAAATGAGGGATTTATGCTCCAAATGATGCCTGTTTCAGAAAGCAGACGGCTGCAGCACCTCTCCAATAGTCTTGATCCAGCAAAGCCAAACAACTGCCGCGCAGACCTGCTGTCATTCTTTATTTTAAATAAAGGTTAGAACACCGTAGCTAAGCAATGCGAGGGGGTAGGCTTGCTAATCCACCAGATGCAGCTCGTTGGCCGTTCTTGGTAATAAGGTGATTATAAATTATTCACAGCTCACTGATCCGTGGGGGAGGCTGGGCTGCACAGCTGCAGTCCAGGTCGGCGGACACACATGCAAACAGTTTTCTGAGGGAGGTTGTTCGGGCTTGATTTGAAGTAGACAAAGGTGTTTGTGAAGTCTCTTGGTCCCACGTGTAGCAAGGCGCTGGCTCTCGCCGCCCTGCGGATGGAGGGGCTGAGGCTGCTGGATCCACCTTGCTTGTTCCAGCTGAGCCCCTTGGCTTCACCTCTGTGTTTCAGGAGAGGATGGGTGCTGTCTCCTTGGCCTTGGGTTTCCTCCACGTCCTCTCCAGAGGGATGCTGCTCTCCCCTGCTGGCCCTGGCGTGGTGGGGACGGGCGCCCAGGGTGCAGGTGCTCTGGCTGGCATCGCAGAGGGTGGTTTGTTTTGGTAGCTCCACCTCAGCCAGGGTTTGGTCTCTGTCCTGGCAACTATCAACTGTCTCATCATTATCTTTTTTTTTCTTGCAGATGGGAACAGCGAGAGCTGCCTAATGGTAGAGTCTACTATGTAGACCACAACAACAAGACCACCACGTGGGAGAGACCTCTTCCTCCAGGGTAAGGGGCTCTGGGGGCAGCTGGCATCTCCAATACTGAACTAACTTGTGGTAAATGTGTGGGAGTCTGTGCAAAAGGGGAGAGGTGGGTTGGTGGCAGGAAGGTCTTTTCATTCCTAAAAAGAAATGGGGTGAAGTGACAGTGTTCACAGGCCTGAAAGCACAGCTGGTACCTCAGAAAGGCCTGTTCAGCGTTTGTAAAAAGGGAAAGGCCTTCCAGTCGGGTGCATTTTCACCTGTTAGAGGTTTGGTTTGTTTTGTTTTTTTTAAACAGTTCACAGAAATCACTGAACACTTGAGCAGCAACACAGCCACTTGTGGGCAGAGCAGAGGGGTGGGCCTTTGGGATGTGGCACCAGCAAAGTCCCCCCAAGGACCAAGGGAAGGGAGAGGATGGGCCTCATGTCACCTGGGCACATTCAGTGTACCCCAAACCTGGAGCTGGATCCTGGGCTCTCTGAGGGGCCTCTGATGTTCTCAGCCACATTGTGGTCTGCTTGTGCTGGAGAAGACAGTGCTGCTCAGCTCCACGAGACCTGCAGGAAGCATTCTGCCAAACTCACATCCAGGAGGGCTCTGCTTTCATTTGCAGGAGTCAACAGTCTTCAGGTCATAAAGGCTGCACAGCCCTGGGGGCCACGTGTTTTCCAGAAGCTTGTTGAATTCTCACCTCTTTGTGTTCCTGAAAGCAGTGAACTGGATACAGCCAAACTGTTGTTGTTCTCCAGACGGAGTTTTTTCAGGGCTGGAATGACTGAAGTGTGCTTTAACCCACTGTAATGTGTGAAAGTGAAATACAAGCCTGTCCTGTTTTCCTCCGCGGGAGCCTCCAGGTTCCTGTGGGCACACGCTGACTTCAGTTAAGCTGTGATCTCTGCAGCCGCTTTCTGATCCTTCCACAGCTTGAAATCTGTCTGGAGTTAAAAGGGGGAGGCTGTTACCTGGAAAGGGAGGTTTGGGAGTACCCAGGTGTGCTCCTTCCCTCCTGCACAGGTCTCCAACCCTGTGCTTTGCCTCTATCAGAGGTCAGCCCTCTTGGAGGAATGCTGACAGCATCCTGGTGTGAAGTATCTGGGCATCCCACCTAGGCTTCAGGTGCCCTTGCAGGGAGCTGCTTTGAGTCTTAGTAGTCTTTTGTATTTTCTTCTGGTGGATCTTTGTCCAAAAGAGCCCCTTCAGCTGTGAAACTGGTGGTTATGCTGGAGCTGGGAACAGAGCCCTCATGTTAAAGGGTATCTTAGTCTTGTGAGAGGAGCCAGAGAGCGAGTGTCTGAAGTCAGCCTGGAGGGTCAGAGCGAAATGAAAAATTCCCGGGTCTTTATAGCTGGGCCCTCGGGCCCTGGCAGCTCTTGGCTCTTCCTCCCTTGGGTGACTATGAGCTGCTTTTCTCACCTGCATTTCTGAGAGGCAGAACTTGACCACAGATCCTCTGCTGAGCCGCTGCATGGGGAGCACGAGGGGAGCTTGGCAGCTGGGGAAGGGGCTCACAACCCGGCACTCCTCAGTTGCACTTTCAGCACTTTCTGGGGCAGCAGCTTCATATTCTCAAACTGCTGCTGCACATCCAGACCCCAGAGGCAGCCCTTGGGCGAGGGCAATGGGAGGTTCTTCACTGTAGGACCACGGTGTGAGCCTCCTGCCTAACCTCCTAACCTCCTAAGGGTTTTCTGCTGCCTTCACACCAGCATTAGTATTGAGTTGCCACATAGCAGATGGAGGCACCTTCCAGCAGGACCTGCCAAGCTGTCTGAGGGCAGACAGTGACATCTTCCTCTGGTGTTTCCAGGTGGGAGAAGCGTGTGGATCCTCGAGGCAGGTATTACTACGTGGACCACAACACCCGGACAACCACGTGGCAGCGCCCCACGGCCGAGTACGTCAGGAACTATGAGCAGTGGCAGTCCCAGCGAAACCAGCTCCAAGGAGCCATGCAGCAGTTCAGTCAAAGATTCCTGTACCAGGTGAGAGCCGGGGGCCGCGGTGGTGGGGATCTCACCCCGCTCTCCTGCCAGTCTCACCTGGGCTGACCTGGGAGACGTGGGGCATGGGGAGGTGCTCGCTGGGCTGTGTGGGCTCTGTCGGCTTGGCGAGCTCAGCAGAGCAGAGCTTGGACAGGAGAGCCCGTGAACAACTCTGCTGCGTGCAGAGAACTCTGTGGGAGTAACTTTCTTTTTATAAAACAGCTTGCATGGTCGCGAAGGGTGGTGGGAGGTGTCCTCAGCACCCTGTCCCCAGTGTCCCTTCAGTGCCAGCGGGCTGGGTACACGCTTCCTCCCTTGGCTCTCATCAGCCAGGCCTTGCTGCTGACCTGCGAGGCTTGTAGGGCTTTCTGTGTGCTGAGAAAGCTGTGGGACCCTGGTCTGGAGCAGGAGGGAAGGCTCTTGGGGCTGAGCTTGTCCCTCCCCACGTCTCTGTTGGACTGAGGACAGCGGGTTGGGTCCTGGGTGGCAGCAGGAGTCAGCAGCTGCAGACCCAGGGTACAAGTGCTGGTGCTGTGAGGGCTGCAAGAGCCGGGGGATCAGAGAGTGCTGGGAGTTAGCGCTGCTGGGCTCGGCGAGCTCCCCTGTGCTTGCTCCGTGTTTTCCCCTTGTTCCTGGTTTGGGCTGAATAGCTGCATTTCCTTGCTTGGGGAATGATCTCCCAACAGCCCCGCAGAGCAATGGCTCCTGGGCAGAGATCACTTTTGTCCTGGCCTTGCTTTTGCTGCTGGAGCTGGGACCTGGCTTCCAGCGGTGACGAGCTCCCTCTGATAACCAGGCCCGTGCTGGTGGCCGTTGGGCTGCAGGGTGAGCAGTGCTTGGGAAGGAGCCAGGCTGGAGCGTGTCCAGCTCCCGCAGCGGTGATGTCCCGGTGCTCTCCACTGTCAGCCGGCCCCGTGCCTCGCAGGGGCTGCGCTGGGTGAAAAACACTGCTCTTGCCAGGAGGCGGGTGGCTTTGGTGGGGCAGGGGTGGGGTGAAGGTGGGCAGAGCAGAGCGACCAGCTTCCCATCGATGTTTGGCTCCTCTTGGAGAAAGCCAGGAGGCTGACGTGTCCCAGCAGTGCTGCTAGCGCTGGTGCAAGCTCTGTGCCCCAGCGAGGAGCTCCGATGTCCTCTGGGAGGGAGGGAGGT
>NW_010288188.1:13542-14150 GCF_000700745.2 Antrostomus carolinensis
CGCAGAGGGAGGGACGGGCGCTCCAAATTTAGCCTGATGAAACCATTGTACTTTTAGTTTCAGGCTCTCTGCTGCCAGCGGTGATGGCTCTTGCTCTGCCTCTGTCCCGACAGGGGCTTTCTGCTTTGCTTTGCCCTCCCACCTCCAGCACCCACCTGCCCTCCTTGCTGGGTGAAGAGGGTGGGGAGGTGACGAGCAGCCCTGGGTGACACAGAGCCCACTCTACATAACCCCTGGGGGAAGCTGTGGCTTCGAGGGGCTGGGGTGCAGCCGGGTACCTCTGTGCTGCTGAGCCCCCATGAGCATCCCTCGCTCCCAGGGGTGTTGCTGGCACGCGGGGTGGGTTGTTCCAGGGGTGCAGGAGGGCTGGCTCCCTGCAGCTCTGCCCCACGCTCTTGTCTCTCTGCCCTCTTGGTTTTAATTAGTTATTTTTAGGTCGCAGTGGGGTGATACCTCTGGGTGTGACTGGGCTCTGGGCAGGGAGGGAGCGGAGGCGGTGGCAGTGCCTCCTGCACCCCAGTCCTGGCACACGGGCTTGGCTGGAAATGGTAAAGCTGAGAGGCACCAACTGTGCCAGCTCTGTCCCCAGAGTGTCCCAGGGGTGCTGG
>NW_010288189.1:0-1144 GCF_000700745.2 Antrostomus carolinensis
TGTGCCTGTGCCTGTGCGTGCATGTGTGCCTGTGCGTGTGTGTGTGCGTGTGCGTGTGCGTGTGCGTGTGCCTGTGCGTGTGAGTGTGCGTGTGCCTGTGCGTGCGCCTGTGCGTGTGTGTGCGTGCCTGTGCATGTGCCTGTCCCTGTGCGTGTGCCTGTGCGTGTGAGTGTGCGTGTGCGTGTGTGTGTGTGTGTGTGCGTGTGCCTGTGAGTGCCCCTGCGGGAGGAAAGGAGGAGAAAGAGCTCAGAGGGACTGGGGGTAATTGCTGGCTCCCTGCCCACCCTGCTGGGGTGTTCCAGCAGCCATGGGGTGCACATCCCGCTTCTCTCCCAGACATTCCCACATCTCCGAGTCCCCTCGTGTGAGTTTGGAGAGGTTCAGCATCACAGGAGTGATCCTGTCCATGGCACTGGGACATTCTGGCACTCATGGGGTGCACATCCCATTTCTCTCCCAAACATTCCCACATCTCCAGGCCCTTGCCCACTTCTCTCCCAGATATTCCCACATCTCCAAGCCCTTTCATGTGAGTTCAGAAAGGTTCAGCATCGCAGGAATGATCCTGCCCATGGCACTGGAGTGTTCCAGCACCCATGGGACACACATCCCACTCCTTTCCCAAACATTCCCACATCTCCAAGCCCCTCTGTGTGAGTTTGGACAGGTTCAGCATCACGGGAGCGACCCCTCAGCACCTTTGCTCTGTGTTGGATGTGGGTCCTGTAACTGGTGGGACCTTCCCCTCACCCCCAGCACCAGGTTGAACCAGTTGCATTACTGGGAAGAGCTGGCATCCAGCACAGCCATCCAGTTGTAACTCATAGGGCTCGACCAGCAACATCTGCCCTGGCCACCCCAGTAGGTGACTGGCCATGGTGGGACCAGCTGGAGTGGCCCAGGGGGGCTTCGGGCAAGAATTAATGAATTAATGAACTGGGAGATGCAGGAGGGAGGGGATGGAGGAGGATGGGGACCCTTTGCTGAGCCCCAGGGCTCGGTGGGAGGCAGAGAGCAGCGTGGGCGCAGGTGGTGGAAGAGGAGGAGGGTTGGGTGGTGGTGGGGTTGGAGGCTCTGCCATGGAGGTACCTTGAAAAGGTGATCTCCAGCCGGAGGGGTGGACCTGCCCCGGTCACCCCGGCTG
>NW_010288191.1:0-5807 GCF_000700745.2 Antrostomus carolinensis
TTTTTTTTTTTTTTCCCTTGAACTATCTGCATCCTATGTAAGATCTAAGGTCATTTTCAACACTGCATCCAGGATTGTGTTTATGGTAAACAAGGACACATTTTGGTCCTCCTTGCTCCAGCCTATGCCTTAAAAATGGAATAGTTTATAGGCTGACTCTATGAAATTGCAGCCTATGGAAAAATGTGTTTTTTTTCTAGAAAACTTGTAACTCCACTTCCACATTACCATTCAGCTCTGTGATTGAATCTAGCCTGCAGTAAACAAGAACTTACTGAAAAGCAATCAATATTCTGTTCTAGTCGGGTCTGGAGGAAGAAAAGGTCCTGATGAGCCATTAACATCCATGGTGCCAGCAGAATTTATGCTATCTGATGATCTGTCTTCTACAGTCTGCTCTCAGCACTGCTTTATTTCTTATGCTTCCTTCCATTTCCTGTGTTATTGAAGTCTTTCTTGGAAGGGGTCCAGCTCTCCCCTGGGAAGTCAGCTTTATGGTACCAGATACACCAACACAGGCTTCAGGCTGCTGTGGATTCAAGTTTTGCATGTAATGAAGCTCCTTCCACTGTTGCATTCATAACACATAGTGAGGGATGTCGGTTAACAAGGACCCCGCTGGCCACGCTGTCTGCAAGCTGCTCACACCTGGAGAGTAAATAAAAGCACTGTATGCCTCCCCAGCCTATAGGTGCAGCTAGTTGTTTTCATCACACTCAGCATCTCTCATTAACAAAAAATCACACACACACTGCCCCAGGGAATTCAATTTCATTTGTAAGTCTGGGGATTAGCCCACTGCAAATACACCAGACACAGCAGTCAAGCTGAATGCTGAAAGGCAATGCTGTACTATCACTGCATTAATTCACCAGGCTCATCAGTATTTGAATCACAAGATCCAGGTTGCTTTTCTGAACCATGTGATTATTAAAGCACAGTGGGATTTCTTATATCTATTGCCACTTTATTCAGGAAGCAAATATTCTGCAGCAACAATAGATTTACTTCCTACAGCTGTCAAACATTGCCAGCAATACATACTAATGTTTCTGAGGAGGAGCTACTTCTCCTAGACAGAGTGTGTTGGACCATAGGGTTGGAACACAATGGACATCTCAGATTTGCAGCCCAGAGTCTAGCAAGGCAGAGAAGTAGATTCTGATTTTAAGATATTAAAAACAAAGTCATGTTTTCTCATGGCCTGGGGGAAAAAAAAACCCCAAACAACTCCACAGTTCAGATTCAGGCAGCAGTAGCCTCTCTTTGCACTTATTCTGCTTGGTTTAGCACTGGAACATGGGGAGGAAAGGGACCGAGCCAGGTCTGTTTGCCCAGCTGCTGCCAGTTGCTGGTGAGTGCCTCGGCACAGCTGCATCCGATGGCACATACGTACCTTCAGACTGAGGAGGAGGACAGAGAACAGTGAAGATGCTCTTGGGTGCCAACATTACACAGTGGCTTGTCCAAGTGGTCCTGGGCTACAGGACCACCAAAGCAAGGTAAAACATTAATGCAATGCTGCACATCACATGAACAAAGCCATGGGAACAGGCAGAGTGCCGCTGAGGACAAGTGATATACGACAGCACAAAATTTTACCTAGTCCTCTTTAGATTCAGATCATCAATTAATTTGCTGCAGAGAAAGGCTGTTGGCTTTCCGTCCTTTGAGATATTCACAACTAGACTACACAAGGCTCTGAACAACCTGCTCTAAGTAATGCTGCTTCAGGGGTCCCTTCCACCTTAAATTGTTCTATAACACAATAGCTCAGGATAATAAGTAGATAGCAGACAAAAATAGATAAAATATTTGTAGGGGGACATTGTTATGGTCTCTATGGTTATAGATACTGATGTGAACCCTGCAAGGTGACAGTGTTCCTCCTTCCAGAAAGGAGCTGTCAATTAGCAACATCATTAAAAGGAAAACTTCACAGTTTGGCTTTCTAAAAAGATGTATTCTATACTGTATTTTCCTCTAAGAGAATAAGCTCTTGTTCACGTTTTTCTGTGTATATATTTTATGGCTCCTCACTGCAATGCAATACTGGGTACTATTGCACTAGACCAAGTAAATGTGAATTACTATTTGGCAAGACAATAGCAAATCAGTGGTATTAGCTTTTGGATTTGCTGGAAAACTCTTTTCTTAGGAGGAAAGTAACAGCTTCACTGAGTCTAATTAAGCAATAGATGTGAACTGCCTAGACTTCTTTCATTCATTTTGACAAAAGTAGCTCATGGTTTTCCTCCCACACTACTAAGGACAGTTCATGGCTTGGCTGCAGTCTAACAGCACCAAGCTCTGCCAGGTTCATGGTGGATTCCTGAAGTGCTTTTTTGTTATGTGTCAAAGGTTGTGTGACAAACCTTATATATTCCATGCGCTCCTACTGCTCCTTTTTTTAGAACATATATGTACCATTAGCCTTGAGGTCTTTATAGAGCTGAAAATTTTTTATTGACTTTGCACAGAGGAAAATCACTGCGAGCCGATTGCTTGACCATGGGCTGAGCTTGCAAGCTGCATTGGGTAGAAATTATGCCTTTGTGGATACATACATAGGAACAAGCCCTGTGGAGCCAAGACCTAGTATAGGTCCTATTGCTGCTTCTCAAACTCAGATAATCAATGGTCAAATATCTTTGTATATATGAGACGTATTTTTGCCACCTAAAACATTTGTAGACCTGCTCAATTGCACTTTAGAATAGAACGTCACTTTGCTGACATTTCTCACTCACCTACAACAGGAAGAATGAATGTCTGATCTGCCTAAAAATGGAAAAACCTAAAACATTTCCCCTCCTGTTCTGTTCCAGGTATTAAGGTATTCAGTTTTATACAAGTTTAATATCCAGAAATGTAATTTCTTTTTCTATTGCACATTTTTGGCTGCCCTGGAATACATCAAATTACTAGAGTTTGTTTAGAAGTAGAGAAGCTGAAAAGTGGTTATTTTATTTCTCTCTTCTGGCACCAAGAATGACCCCCTAAAATTCTAACCTCATAATTACTGTCGCCTTCATCTGTTTTAGGCTTCAAAGTAGTGCAAGGCAAAGTCCATTAGGGTTGTACTCAAAATCTTCCTTTTACTCAGCATCACAGTTTCTCAGTGGAGAGGGCTGTACCATGAGAAGACATAGGCAAATAGTCATGGTGGTGGTCCTTGCATGTAAGGGGAAAGAAAAGACAAAAAGCAGCAATGACAACTCACCTTCCAGAAAACACTAATGGGAAGATGCAACCAACTGCAATGAGTGGCAGCCAGGAAGGTTGCTCAGGCATCTAAGCACTGTAAAAGTGCTTTATATAGTGTAGTTATAGTATAGAACTATTTATATATTTCCAACTATACCTCTGAATGCATGTCATGCTCGTTTCTTCCCACTTCCCCATGCCACATGGAAGACCCTTGGAGTCATTCTGCATCCTCTTCATTGCAAGGTTTGTGGCAGCAGCAGCTTCTTGAAACCCACAAAAACCAAGGCAGAGAAGGGCAGGGGGGAAGGAGAGGAATGAGTGGTGTATAATCATCATGGTAATAGAAGTCTAAAAGAAAACAACAGTAAAAGTTGCTTTGAAAAAATGATTTCTCTGATCTGATCTGTTTTAAAAATAACAGGAATTGAGCTCTTGCTCTTGTTTCTGCCACACTCTAATCCCTCCAAGTGATGCAGAAGCCTCCACAGGGCATGTACCAATGTCCCACACACTTGTTGCCAGAGCAAGGCAGGACAAAGCAAGGTAACTCCGTTGTTCTGCTTTGGCATCTTCCTGCACTCTCAGTTTATGTCAGATCATCAAATTGATTTTTTTTTTTAGTGTGGATTTTTCTATTTAATAAATAGGAAGTTAAATAAATATATTTATTTATATTTTTATATAAAGCTATTTATATAGCTATTTAATAAATAGAAGCTAATCTGACCTCGGTCTACTCAGTGCGCCAATATAAGCCAGCATAATTGTCCTGAGACAGATTGATGGTTTTTAACAAGGCTAGACCTGCTGCTGCTTTAGAAAATCCTTGACTGGAATTAAGTTTCAGTAGAAGAGAAACCCATTCTCCCTGTTTCACAGCTGGGCACAACTTGCCACAGGATTCCAGGAGTTTAGAAATATCTGACACCCACCTTAAATCACTTCATTGTATGGAAAGGTTTGAAGTGAAAAACAAGTACTTCAGTCATCATTTTCCACTGCTCTTTTCATTGATCTAAAAAGATTAATTAAAATATCAAACTTATTTTAGGTTTGTGTTAATGTTAAAAGTCTTGCCAGTTTGTCAACAATGAATAATTTGTGGTTTTCAGTCAAAATATTGTTTTAAAAAAGAAGGAATCAGTAAGACAGAGAAAACTTTCCTTCCACTTCACTTCACTTCACATGAAACTGGCAACTTCAAATCAGGAACATTTTAGAGACAAGTTGTGAGAAGAAGTAACTTACTCTTAGGCATGTTGATAAGCCAAGGTTTGTAGGTAGAGTTGATCTTTTTACTGAATGAAGCAGCTTAACTGGGAAAAAATGAGGTTTTGGATACACAAACCCTCTTCCCAGTGTCTGAAAAATATTGACATTTGAGGATTGTTTAATATGTCAGTATCTATTATTTTAAGAGACTTTTGATGGAGAAGACCCCAGACTGCCTCCTGTCCTTAAGATGCCTCAGCTTGAACGTTCAGAAACTCATTTGAAAAACCGGGTTGTGAAAGATATGAAATAGGCAGAGTAAAAGGGATTAGCCATCTAAACAGCATAGTTAGAAAGACACAGTTAAGCTAAATTGTATCTTCTTTAATTTCACGGTTCTTATTAACTTCTGAGCGAGCTTGGCAAATATGTCCAAAGGCAGGGTTCTGTTTTTGAAGTGTAAATTATGCCCTCCCCATCCCAGTTGAAAGCCCTAGCGTATCAATTTGCAAAACCTAGGAGTATTTTTTTCACACTACTTTGGCAATATATTCCACAAATTGTACCCGCAGTGGCAGTGTGATTACCACTCACGCAGCAGTTAGACATGCAGCCTCTCAGACACCTGAGCACAGAACTCATCCTGGCCATCACCTCGCTGGAAGTAACGCTGATTCCTTTGAAGTCAGTGGAAAAACTTCAGAGATTCACCTTGTATTTCAGTGGAATCTGTGAAAGGTGGGATGAAAAACCTCTAGAATTATCCTTAGTGCCAAAGGGACTAATAAGAGCTGCTGCTTTTGTAATTGCTACTTCATTAGACATGTAATGTTTTCATGCCTGAAGCATTTGAAGGAACAACATAGCAAATCCACATGCAAGCACACACTTTCTTTCCTCTCATCTGCTAAAACTGTATAGTCTGACAGCATTTTGAACAGCTGGAGGATTAATAATTATTCCTCTAGTTTATTGAAAGAAATTTAACACCTCCACTGCTGATTTTTTTCTCTGCAGCAATCTGCACTTGAAGCTGTCTGGATGAACATGCTCCAGCATTATAATAACTCAATTGCAATCATTTATAAAAAACCCTCCTATACTCCTCTGAAAAAAAGGAAGTGGGCAGGAAATGGAGACCAAAAAAAACCCCAAAACAATCCAACTATATTCTGCCTCTGCTTAATTCTAATCCTGTTAAAAGAAAAAACTCATGAAGGATCTCTTACGACTATTTGAAAATGCAGAACTGACTAAAAAGGCAAAGGTTTATATTGTTGCCTCCTACAGTGGGAAAAGAAACACCAAACACCTAAACTGATCATACCTAAAGCTTCAGCACCTGCAATTATCCAAGCTTTGGAGACCATTGATATTCAGTAGTT
>NW_010288191.1:5823-7455 GCF_000700745.2 Antrostomus carolinensis
TCTTTCCCTTTAGCTGCTCTCAGCTCACCAAGGGCCACCAGCTGGTGACAGTCTTTGTCACTGCTATCTCCCAGCCCATAGTCCTCCTTCACCATCTTCTTGCAGGCATGTGCTCTCCATGAAGTCTGGGCTGGCCAAGTGAGAGGGGAGGGAGCAGTGCCCCACCAGCGTGAGCAGAAGAGCTTGCTCCACAAAGCCCAAAGAGTGTTTTTTGCTGTAGGAATCACAAGGCACACATTCCACAGCCAGCTCTGCATGTCAGCTCACATCTCACATCCACTTGGAGCAGCAGGACTTGCAGTGGACGGGGACAAAGGTCATTTAAGAGATTGAAGGGAATACAACGTACCAGACAGAGCACAGCAGCACTTTGATGTCCTTGGCTAAAAGCATAAAACATTTTCTGACACATACCCAATAGGTCAAGGTGAGGTTAGTCTTGTTTCTCAAACAGACAACTTGTTACCTTTTGATCTTGTGAAAACCACTTCTAAAATCCACAGATTTTTCTGAATTCAGACTGTGTCACTGAGCTTTCTTTACTCACTAGTGTTTTTCAAACTGACACAGTGCCTTATTTGTCTTACTTTTCTCCCTGGTTGAAACCCAGAATAGGCTACTATGAACATGCTCCTAATAACTAGAAAAAACCTCATGCTGTGTGGCCCCCTGATTGACTTTCTGGGGAAGCTATCAGGAAAAGGAGCTGGGTTGATGGAGACAGGGATGACTTCCCTGCTCCAGGAGAGGGGAAGCAAGGTGCAATTAGAAAATGCTGAAAGTTTCACAGGCAGCATTTCTGCCGAGGCTGGTGTCAGCACATAGTAAGTCCCTGAGGCTGGAGCAGAGTAAGGGAGAATCAAGCCGGGCTGGCTGTTTTTATCTGCCTGCAACCTAATTGCATGGAAATGTTTTGGGAACACACAGCTGCCATTACACATGGCACTGGCCCGTATTTGAAAGCAAGACAGAAATGCCTGTTTAACCAACCTCAGGATTTCTGTGTGCCTGAGGGAGGATGTGCTTTTTCTAACCCCAACAGACAAGCCCTTGGCAATTTATCCATCCACAGCAGCCATCTGTTTCAATAAGGATCATCTGCACCCAAGGACAGGTGGGACCCTAAATCTGCATGGCAAAGCTAATGTTTCTGCTCCACCTCTTAAGACAGAGAGCTGCCAAATGATACCTCTGCCATCATTAGCCTTTTAATGAGGAGCAGCAATTGCTGGAGGTGTTTTGGGAGCCCAGTTAACATCTGGCCTTTTCTGCCCCCAAACCAACACCACAATCATCAGCATAGCTCTGTTCTTTGGTTCTCGACCTGCTGCCTTCTTCACTTGCCCATGCTGCTCCCACCCCAGAAGCACTGTCCCCCCATCCTCACTGTGCCACTCGAGGTAGCAGGCACCTGCCAGCCCCATGGGCACGCTGCAGCCTGTCTGCTCTCATGCCCTGGGCTGAGCGGGAGACCAGGGGATCTTGGCCACACCTAACCCTCAGCATCTCTTGCTCAGCAGTTCGCCTGTTCAGGGAGGGGCTACTTAGCTCACATTGGGGTTTTGGGGAGTCTGTTTGTACTTTGTTTGCTTTGAATCTTGCCTGTCAACTTCCCACCAAGTCACTTCAGCA
>NW_010288191.1:7633-13444 GCF_000700745.2 Antrostomus carolinensis
AACCCACTGTTACTCAGGAGAGATAGAGCACTCACTGGCTGCATTCAAATTTAATTGTGAGGCTTTTTAATGGATTTAAATGGGTTTAGCTATTCCAAAGCAGCTTTCGTACTTGTCTCTCAGCTGCAGAGTGTTTAGACCTCCAAGGAGAATTTGACTTCTTACAAACTATCTTTGTTAGTTTGTTTATGCAAGGATCTAGGCATTTTGAGTGTTCAAGAAGATTTAAAACATTATTGGCTGCAGAACAAAAGGAGCTCGTTGTCGGTCCAGGACAGAGGCAATAGCTGATCTGTCTGATAAGGCAGGTTTATTCAAAATTAAATCGTTCACGCTTCAAGCTGACCACAAAAAGTGCTCTCCCTGATCATCTCCTAAATCCGAAGGAAGGCCTGTGCCCCAGGATAAGAACCTCTGTACAGAAATTAAGTACCTCTTACATGGAAGCAGAGAACAATTAGACCACAGCCTGCCCCAAGATCTTGAGCCTGTTCAGTCCCCTAAAGTTTTTAGCAATGACAAGAGCTGCGGGGGAATTGCCCTTTTTGAATTGCAACCACTGCCTAAGATGTGCACAGGTTGCTTAGCCTCTATAAATTGCTGTTTCACATTGGCTGTTCCATTTTCTTCTCAGGATAGCATCTCACTGGATTTGCCCAAGAGGATCAGGTTATCTGTGTGTAATTCCAATAGATTTTTCATACTGGTCTTGTCGCTCACAGCCACAAAGAGTCTGGCGGCTGCGCTGACCTTTGATACATTTATTATTGCTCACCACTGAGGTAGCCCTATAAATTTATATAACGTTTTACAAACATAAATACATTCTTCCTGTTCCAAGGAAGGACTATATCAGTTTAAAAATTGCTGTCCCAGGAGAATAGTTGGATCAAGGTTAATGAGCTATTCAAGTATGATCAGAGAGAAGCCACATGTGTAAGGACGTAGGTGACTTTATTGATCTCAGTCTGGCAGAGTTCAAACTAAAGCCACTCTCACCTGGTATCACAAGCAATAAAAGCCAGTTCAACACTTGAAATGGCAATGTTGAAATGTTGAAGCAGCAGAGCATTCAATACCAGCCATTTTCCACCTCTGTTATCCTTCCTGCCATAAAACTTGGCTTTGCATGAAGGAGGCTGCATGAAAAGTGAAAGCAGCATCAACAGGAACAGTGATGGCAAGAGAGACACCTTCCACAGCATTTGCAGCTGAGTAGAAATTCTTGTATTGCTTCAGTTTGTTGGGATACCTGAACACCCACCCATCACTGCTACCAGATCTCCTCACAACACCCCTGTTCTTGCAGCAAAATAGGTTTCTCCACCACCTGCCCAGAGGCTGAGAGAGGGGTGGCTGGAGAAGAAGAAGAAGCTTGACAGAAGACCTCTCCAATGTCTCCCAGTTGTATGTGGGAGATGTTGAAACCATGTGACTTAGCCTAAGACAGCCCACAGTGATGGAAGAACTGAATCTATTTTGAACTTTTAAATCTTTGGAATAACTTTGATGTAAAAAGCTGCTTGGAGCTGCTGGTGCCTGCTTGTTCTTCCTCTGTACCTTTTTCTGGAGCAGAACAATGAGTGTCATGGTCTGAGACCTTTTCATCTTCTATCCAGATCTCCAGCATTTGCAGGGTTTTACCTCAGGTTTCAGAAACATGCAGTTTTTCTGTGAAAGTTGAACAAATTGTGCACAATTACTTACAAATTGCCATCGGATGGATGTTGATTACAGTAAATAAGAACTGAAGAGATTGTACAGAAGCAATTTGAAAGCAACAGAAATGAAGCTCCTTTATGTTTCTCAGCCTGCCTTCAGTAGCTTTGTTGCATATACACTACATTTTCTAAACTGATTGAAATTCAAATTACTTTCTATGTGGGAAGGTCTAGTGAGAACTAAGGATACCCTTCATCTGCAGATTTGGGAATCTTGTATTTAAATTGTGGTATTTAGCCAAAGGCAAGTTGTCAAGCCAAGTGGCCTGACCTGAGGAAATTTAGGGGAAGTACTTCACTGAAGGGAAGTGTTTGGGCAGTGAGACCCTTGCTACCACCCCATCTGTTCCTTCACAAAAATCTCTGTATTAACACTGCTGGAATGGACTAAAGCAGGCACCACAGCAAGGAAGAGCAAGGGAAGGCACAAGAAATGAGTCTCAGAAATGTGTAGCTCGGCAGGCCTCCCTTCTGCAATTAGCTCTTTTACAGCATTGTTCCATCAGCACGGCGGAGTCTGCCTGTGAACTGAGAGCTACTAATACATTTTTTCTTGGTTGCTTGCTGTGAAATTGCAGTGACATGGCATGAGGAGAGGAAAGGAAAGGGCTGGTGTCACCAGTGAAAGTACTGAGATGTGTCTTCAAAAGAGGATGAAATTTTGTGCTTCCAAAGGAGAAGAGGCAAGTGATAAAAAAGGCAACAGCTCCCACCACCTGCTCCCACTTCAGCAGTGAGAGGTGTCTGGAGTGAGTGGATGCTCTTTAATATGTGCAGTGCCGTACGTGAGAAAAGAGAAAGTCCACTAGTGCTTTGCTCTGTGCCACACTCCCTGTTAGCACCAGGGAAAAGATGAAGTTCTCTCTGCCTTCTGAAGTGTGGGGATCATGTTTGAAAAGCCGCTCACCCCTGAAGAGTGTTCACCCAGCATGAGCCGAATTTGTTCCTTCAGAAAGTTCTGTCATCTGACATTGGGATGGTCCCTCTGTGCAGTGACCAACATTTTGGTTCCATCTTGAATGTTTATTTGTAAGCAGATCACTTGACTCTTGCAGTGAAGGGTTAGGACTTGCAGTCCATATTTTTGTTTTCAGAACATGTTGGCTGTGTTCTCCTTTCAATAAAGCACAAATAAAATTTGCAAGATTTGGCACTTTAGGTAAGGACCAAAAAAAAAAAAATTAATTCACAAGTACTTGTCCTGTTGTCTTCCTGCCTCTAGAAAACACTTTAAGCTAAACCTACACAGTGGACACAGAGGAAACAGCACAATTAGACAGTAATGGTGAGAGACTAGATCTGTTTAACTCAATACTTTCCCCCTTGCAGAAAAAAAGTTGGTTTTTTTTTTCCCTTTTGCACTTTGATTTTAAATGTTTGATGCCATAAATTAGCAGTAATTAGACTCTGTAGGTTTGCATTCCTCAACAGCCTCTAATTAGTGATGCATGACCAGCACACTGCATGACCAGCCTGGCCCCCAAGCACTGGGTGAGGTCCCTCGTCCGAGGACCACTGCATCCTCACCACCCGGGTATGGCAGCCAGGAACACTGCAGGGGCTGCCTCTCCAGTGCCTAAATGGAGCTTTCTTTTTGTCAGAGTTTACACTTGTGTCTCTTGTGCCCAGCCGGGGGATGGAGCTTTTTGGCTACAGCATCTCCCTTAGGCCCTGCTCTCTCCATCCCTCCTCCTCCTCGTCCACAGCTGTCTGCAGCCACCTTAGTGGTGTGTGGAAATACTGAAAATGTGAGGAAATGCAAGACTGCAGCAGACATCCTTCAGCAAAAAGGCCTCTGAAAGCTGTAGATGTGTCTTGACAAGTGTTAATTCTCTTTACTGATAACTCCAATTTAAAGTGACAGTTTCTAAAACGGTTTTTGGATCTGATTTTCAAGGTGTCCTGAGCCAAATTTTTTTCCCTTTGGGTCATGAACCTATTAATAAAGCTGAAGATTGTGTGAGATATCTGCCTATAGATGTTCATGTCCCTCTTCTGAAGGTGAGTAGATGACCTTCTTGTATATGAATTAGGGATCTCTTTTATTAATGATCACTTTCCTAGACCATAAGTGCCCTGGGAACCTGCAGCTTGTGAAGAAAAAATACTTTTCTGAACTCTCTTTCAGTAGGATCCCTCCTTCCTCTTAGGATCAGGGGAGAAGAGAGTGGAGGTCAAATCACTCCATAGGGAGGGCTCTACACAATACCCTTTTGCATTTTATATTTTTTAAGTTTATTATTTATTATTTTGCTATTTTCACACCTGGATTTTATCCTGTGATTATGACCTTTGTCCCATAGGTAAGAAGATATTTTTCTGTATCTTGATTACAGTTGTGATTTCTTCCTTGCTACTCCTGCTGTCATGTCCTCCTTGAAAAACCCTCAATGTTCCCAACATTGTTCCCAGCTCATGCTCAGTACCTGCCCTTCTTCCCCAGATGCTTCTGATATTAATGACCAACAAAAGTTATACTACCCAGCAAGTGCTAGGCAGCCACTGGTGGTCCCTGTCACATTTCATGCTAGTAAAAAAGCCAGTGCTGCAGCAAGGGCTTCCCTCGTGCTACTATCTGCCATGCAGGAGGATGAAGTGATGCAGTGGCACAAGGGCCTTGCACAGCCTGGTCTAAAGCCCCAGGCCAGCGATGGACAGAGGAACAGGGATAACACAACCAGACGGGTCTGTTCTGGAAAATGTAACCTTGGATTCATGCTCCAGCATTGTGTTGGCATAGTGCACAGAAAAAAAAGGTAACAGAAATACCTAATATAAAAGCAGACTGATTCTGAGCACAAGAAGAATGAGCAAAGAGAGGATGCTTTGCAAGGAAGGGCAATATGACAGGCAGGAGTCCTCTTTAAGTCATAAATGTGACCCATATAGCCAAGATGTACAAGCAGTGACGATTTCCAGCCAGATGGACAGAGCTGTGCAGCAGTTCTTTCTTGTGCTGCATCAATGAACTGGCAAAGCATCAGCTGGAGTCAGCCAGTGAGAGCAAGCCCAGACCTCCCCTGGCTGCAGCAGCCAGAGGTCTCTTTCCACTATTTTTGTTTAGAGGGTCAGCCCTAATTCTGGTAATGACTTCATCTAAGTATTGCTTTGTGAATTTCACAGTTTTCAGGCATTAGGAAAAAAGATCCACACACTCTACAGGCTCCATGAGAAAACTCATATCTTGTTAAGAGAAGTATGTATTTGATGCAAATAAATGGTGTTTCACCCAGCATTTTGTTTTGCAAATTATCATAATCACAGCTAACCCACACAAAATATTCCTGAGGTGTTGTGACTGGTGGGAAAACTTTAATATCTCACAATCCCAAGGCCAGAGCACAGATCTGAAGCTTAACTACAAGTCTTTGGAAAGTATTGTTTGGAAATGTTCTCCAGTTCTTGAAAATCTTAATAGGTGATCAGCAAGCTGTTTACTCATCCACAATTATTTAGGTAAGGATTTCAGTCTACACAATACTTTTATGCTAGCATTGCTGTCCCACAGCATTGATCTTGTTCTTGCTTTCAGGAAATAGAGATGAGACTTTTTCAGTCCAAAGGCATCAGTTTTTTCCTGCAAAATATTAAGGTTTGAAGACCAAATGGTCTTCATGGTTAAACCCCAAAAAGCCCAGTGAACACCATGGTTCTGTATGACTGCATCTTTGCAACATACAGATGAAGTGTCCAGGAAAAAGAGCTGGGCATCAAATCCCAGCCTGGGGGCAGGAGGGGTGCCATGTATGGCTTCAGTATAGGCTTCAGTATGGGCAAAGGGACCAATGTAACTGGGGTGGGGAGAGACAAGCTCTGGGTGCTGGGCAATGCCCCCAAGCTCCTCAGGAGTCTGCAGGGTGCCAAGAGCAAACTCAGCTGTTTTGTTTTTTTTTTTTTTACTTGGGTAAACACACACTTAGAGACACAAACATGGGGCCTTGACCCCATAGCACCCCTTCCTCTATGTCACACCCATCCACATGCACTCTGCCCAGGACAAGGAGAGATATTCCTTGGCTCCCAAGCTGGGGCATCCCGCCAGGCACAGCTGCCACAGTCTCCTCAGGGCTACCACCAAGGTGGTTTTCTT
>NW_010288191.1:13458-18635 GCF_000700745.2 Antrostomus carolinensis
GCAGGAATCCTGTCAGAGCAAACTTGTTTAATTGATATGTTTATGGCACTGTAATGATGGCAGTAAGGCAGAAATAATCTGATGATCCTTAGCTAATTCAATCATCTGGAGCACTTTAGAAAACTGGTCCAACTGATCTAATCATGCTGTGGGAGTAGACTAATGAACCATCAGAGGTCAACTAGAAAAACAGCAACTGCCTCTCTTTTTCCCACACTCACACTGTCTAACAGAGATGCTGGATGTGACTCTTTGCTCCTGTTCCTGGCATCCCCTCTCCACTTGCCAAGGGAACAGACATCTCTGCTCTGCTTGCTGATATATGGGACTCCAGTGTGTCTTTTCTCCAGGCTTGGAACCCTACACATCTTTCAGAGGCATAAAAACTATGTATCTGGGAGAATGGACAGCATGGGAGGAAGTTTCTAATAATAGCACTTCTCTTAGGAAGTTCTGAGCATTTTCTGTGCCTTTGGAGTCATCTGCTCACAAAAAGAGTTGGGAGCACACTGTCAAAATGAATTTTCTTTTTACATTCAGGATAGAAACCGTGTTAGTGAAAGATTACAAAAAGCTGACTGCTGTTTATTTAGATTACATGATATCCATAACATCTGAAAAAGCTTCCCTTCCTGAATATACACTCCTTAGATTACTGGCATGTGCTCTTCATCTATACAATTGTGTAAATATTGGCTAAACCTTGCACAGATTTTCTAATCTGTAAAATAGACCAGGGGAAAAAAGAATCCAAAGGAAGCCATTTGCACAGTGTCCCTGTAACTTAATCGTGCTTGCAATATTTTCCTTGCGATGCCTGAAACAGTGGTTTGGTCTAACAGAAATATATGTGTTCAAAGACACATTTCTCCTTTGATGTTGTTAAATATGATCTTAAAATATATCACTGAAATTGTTAAAAGCCTGATCAACTTTTGCTGCCAATAGGATCTCTTCATTTTATCAGTCCTTTCATTGGGTCTAGATTCCTATTATTATTATCAAAGAAATAGGCTGAATTAATGAATGATGCAATAACACATTCTAGTTTAGTTCTTTGCCATTAAAGCCAAAAAACCCCCAACTTCAGTCCAGATAAGTGACTGAAGGAAAACTGCATACTGAAGGTTCGTGTTAATGGACAAATCTGTACGCTTGTTCTAGACAAGCCATCTCCAAGTTAGAAGCTGCAGAGCTGTGACTGAACAAATGAGCCACAAAACAAAATTTGTTTACACGGTGTCCAGACCAGACCTGCTTCATGTTCAGCCAAGCTGGAGTGCTCAGAGTCAGCTGTATCTGTAAGCACACACTTCTCTGTGTGCTCTTGTGGATGGGATCCATTAGTTATAAAATAATCTTACTATTTTAAAAGTATTTTTTGTTTTAAAATAAAATTTATTATAAGCAGATTAATTTATTAAATTAAAAATTTATGTAAAACAATATACAATTCTTTAATAAAGTCATGGGTTTAGAAACAAACTTTGCTTTTTCTTTTTTTAAAAAATGTAATTTAGTTCTTAATTTCTTCCATACTTTCTTTCTTTTCCTTCTTTCCTTCCTTTCTTTTCTTTCCTTCCTTTTGAACTTTCTTCCTCTTCCTTGCCTATTTTCTTTCCTTCCCTTCTCATTCTTTTCTTCTTTTTCTTCTCTTCTCTTCTCTTCTCTTCTCTTCTCTTCTCTTCTCTTCTCTTCTCTTCTCTTCTCTTCTCTCTCTTCTCTTCTCTTCTCTTCTTTTTCAATTTTATTCGTACAAGATGGTTCATTTTTCATCCATTCCCATGCCAGGCACTGTAATCAGCTGGCTGGGGCCATCCAGGGACATTGTCTCCTGTGGGGCAGCGCCATTGCTAAGCCAGAGAAGCAGTAGGTGCCTCCTACAAGGCAGCAGCCTCAGCTTTGCCATTGACAGCAGGGCCTGTGGTACACTTCGAATTGCATCTTTCAAGGGATAGTGACTCACACATTCAGGTTTGGTTGGGTAAGGCCCCAGTTTTTTCCTCAAGGGATTTTCCACGTCTTTTTCCTGAGCCATCTGAATGCCACTGATTGCAGCCAAGCTGCACTGCACCCTCTGGTTTGGTGACCTTACCTTCCTCTGTGTGCAACCAGCTCACACTTTCTTCTAATGAGATTTTCCACCCCCGCCCTTTTGTGCTGTTCTGAAAACATACTTCCCATAGCAACCACCACATCAATAGCCATGGATATCATCTCACACCGTGCTGCTGGCTACGAGATCTCCCAGAGTGTTTTTCCTGCAGCTAAAAACCAGCAGACAGTTCTCACTAACAAATGTTTCTCATGCCATTCGTAGCTGCCTCCTCGTGGATCGTTCTTCTGACATTTGATGCACTCAACACCACTGTGCTATACCTAACTGTTGCAAATCAGCTGTACAACTGAGATCCACAAGTGCTGGTATTTGGATCAGCAGTACTACTTGGCTGGCAAGGGATGCTGCCCACAGCTCAGCAACCTAAGCCTTATCTGCCAGAGGCACGTGTCTGTAAACAGGTTTTTCTCTCTTCTGAGCACATTGTGCTGACCATCCTTGGGCTCCCTCAGCTGCAGTACCATCACTTCTGTTTGGTGTCCCATGCACTGGCTCTGGTGCTCCAAGTGACACAAACCCCATTGATGGTGTTCAATAAGATAACTGATTTAAAACTTCTTGTTGAAAGTTGAAATTTCCACCTAATACCAAAAACTAGAGGGAATTATTATCAAAAGTGTTTGCACATACCTGCGAATCCCTTTGACAATGAACCTTTTCATTTCTATAAATAATTTAAAAATCCTGCATGTTCAATGCAGCTTTTGTTCTGTGTTTGGAAATAGGTTAAGTTACCTGTAGCGTATTAGGAGGCCACTAGTAATTCTGAAGGAGGATAAGCAAATTCAGGGAATCAGTTCAATTCGGTAGATAAAACCAATCTATTCCCAAGTTCTAAGATTTTGCTGAGAAGGCTTTTCCCCATTCACAGCACAGTAGTTCCAGGTGATGATGAAGAGTGATAACATACTGCCAGTAGTTTTTAAAAGACTATGAGTGTAAACAATGCAATATACATACATAGCAGCCCACCACAGATCCTAGGTAAAATAATGATGCAAAATAAAAATGGAGAATCACTGCTGTCAGAATTTGTTCAGTCTGTTTCAGTTACCAGGGGATAACTGTGGTGATAACAGTGGTCTGATTGCAGCATGTTCGTATCTTTCTAGGTGGAAAATAAAAGATACAAAGAGCTTCTTTAATCTATCAGGAAAAATAATAGTAAAAAAAAAAAAACCTTCCTGGAATGTAAACCCAGAGAAACTCAATTAGCAATTAGGATCACATTCTTACCAGCAAGAGAACAAGTTGCTTATAGAAATGAAGGATTTGCCATCTCTTGATGTTTTCCAGAGAAAATTGGATGCATTTGTAGGAAAACAGGGCTGGGAACCATGGTGCATGTTGACTGTGCAAAAAGAGCTGGTCTGCATGTGGAAGGGAGACAGAACCGGTGCCAAAAGCCCTGTCACACCACACCTCCAGGCATGGGCAAGCCACCCCTCTGCTCTTCAGAGAGTTAAAAATCAACCCATCCTAAAATCTGATCTGCTGCCTTTCAGCTTGGATGCTTTAGTCCAGGTGGTGCCTGAAATGCAAATGCTTTGAGAAGTCTGAGGGGTGCTATTTTGGTCAGCTGCAGCCTACTTCAGATAAACATTTTCCCTTCTCAGGGGCTATGCATCCAAAGGCTGGACATGGACATCCTGGTGCTCCCAACAGACACAACTGCCCACAAACCAGATTCATGTGCCCAACCTGCTTGTGTAGAATTGCACCAGTTTTCTCTGGGGGATCCTTCCTGTGTGACAGGACTCAATGCACTGACCCTTCTGGCCTTGTTTTTCACCTTTCACTTGGGCATGGTCCATTTTCTGTGGTAGTCCAGAAGTTTCATTTAATGTATTCCCTGCAGCAGTGAACCCAAAACAAAGGCAATGCCTACGATCCCCTCCTCTCCTCCCCAGCACGTTATACTTGCTGGTTTTGACCTTTTGCAGCAGGTTTTAAATTTGCTACAAGGTATTGGGAACGGCTTCAAAAAATGCCCTTTCTAGCCAAGCATTGCCTGTGTGCAAGCTGGTCCCTTTCAGTTCAGTGCTCCTCCAAAGTCAAGGGCTTGTGTGCAGTGATGGCAGCATCGTGTTTTCACTGTTGTTTCTGCCTGTTAGAGTTTCCAAGCTGCCTTTCAGCACTGCCCCGCCAAAAGCTGATGATTTGGCTTCTTTGTTTGCTTTAGTTCTGGTTTTATCATCCCACTTCCAACAGACAGTCATGTGGACTGGGCAGAAGTGGGAAAACATAACCTATACCACCTGTGGCCCCTGTGGGTCTAATGACATCTTACCTCAAAGCCAAGGTGTTCATCCCATGCCAAATGAGCCCTGGTGATTTCTTCTGCTCAGTTAGCTGCTTCCCAAACAAACTGTGTGACACTAAACGCTCGCTGTGCTCAGCGCCAGGTATCTGCCAAGCCAGGAGCCACGTTGCCTCAGCCAGACTCCATCTGCAGGGAGGCTGAGCCCTCGTTTTGTGGAGTGGAGCGAGGATGACAGAAAGTAGAGGAGCTCTAAGCAGCCCTGTGATGCAGCACATACAGCCTGGCTCCGGGCCAGGGAGCTGAAGGAAAGGGTTTGCACTGCAAAAAACTGAGCTCTCATAGACATAAAGAGCATGCCATTTTTTTTCTGGATGCCATTAAAACTTCCTCATTTGTGCAAGCTGCAGTAGAGAATTGAAGTTTTTTTAAGGATTGGAAATGCTGAGGACTGTGTGGCTGTAACTCACCCTGCTTGTGTCCATCCCCTGAAAACATGCAGGTAATTTATACCCAGGAGTATCCCTCTGGGGCCCCAGATATCACCAAGCACTTGGTTTCTTGGAGACTACTGGCATGTCATTTTGAAGGAGCTCTGCAGGTGTATTGGGTTTGCATGGATAGGTTTTGGTAGTGGGGGAGCAGCTACAGAGGTGGCTTCTGTGAGAAGCTGCCAGAAGCTTCCCCCATGTCCGACAGAGCCAGTGCCAGCCGGCTCCAAAGCGCACCCACTGCTGGCCCAGGCCAAGCCCATCAGTGACAGTGGTAATGCCTCTGTGATAACGTAAGAAGGGGAAG
>NW_010288192.1:0-296 GCF_000700745.2 Antrostomus carolinensis
GAGGGAGGGAGCGGCCGCCCGCCTTGGTACAGCGGTTCCCTGTGGGGATGCAGGAGCCTGGTTCCCCCTGAGGGTCCCTGGGCCGTGTCGGCAGCGCTGGGTGCGCCGGCTGATAGGATCGCAGAATGGGTTGGGGTGGAAGGGACCTTTCAAGGCCATCTAGTCCAACCCCCCTGCAGTGAGCGGGGACATCTTGGACAGTAGGTTGGCCATGAGGAAAAGGTTCTTGAGGCAGAGGGTGGTGGAGCACTGGAACAGGCTCCCCAGGGAGGTGGTCATGGCACAAAGCCTGACTA
>NW_010288192.1:318-5310 GCF_000700745.2 Antrostomus carolinensis
ACATGTGCCCTCAGACACATGGTCTGAATCTTGGGCTTGTCCTGTGCCAGGGCAAGAGTTGGACTCGATGATCCTGGTGGGTCCTTTCCAACTCACAACATTCTATGATTGTATCTTCAAGTTGATCAGGTGGCTCAGAGCCCTGTCCAGCCTGACCTGCAATGCTTCCAAGGATGACTTCCTGGTGTCACCTCTTGCCTTTGTAGAGGGAAAAGTATTTGGTGTCCTTACCTTCTGTAGTGCCGCTGGGACAGAGTTGGGTGTCATGGGCTTTAACATACTCTTACTGTTGACTTACTTTCTTGCCAAACCTCCTTTCCCTCCCGTGGAAAGCAATACAGGATAGTTGTTTCACCTCTAAATTTTACTAAAATCCCTGGCCACAAAAACGGAGTGTGGGAAATGGGGGAGAGTGTTGTTGGCTTTCGCCATAATAATTCTTTCTTTTGCTGACATATGGGGAATTTGATGAAGAGGCCTGAAATGACCAGTCCTGGGGGAACAAAGGGGGGAAGTTGAGGAACTGTGGAGATATGAACACCACTGTACCCACCATCTGGAGAGAACCAAACTGGTGGTCTGGAGGTCAGATAACCCCCTCATCAGGGGTGAAGAGGTCCTCTCCTGCCAAGGACCTTTCCCATGACCACTGGGCAGTAGTGCACGTGCACGAAAAGATAAGATTTTATCTTACTAAGTCCCCCCAAATAATTAGGATAACCCTGCTCCTTTTTTTTAAAGACTAATTATAATAACCCAACCTTAAAATGTGTATGTATGTGACTAATGCAATCCTAAATGTATATAAAGGGATAAGGTCTCTTTCCCGGTGTGCCTCTGACTTGGGTCAAGCACCCAGTGCTGTGCTTTTGCTTTATTGACTTTGTCCTCGCAAATAAAACTGAACCTACCTTGATTACAAGGCTTGGGTGTTTATTACACAGACTTACAAGATCTATGTATAACCCAACTTCATAGCCATCTCCAGAGGGTTTGTGTAGCACTACAATGTAAATGAGGTGTGTTAGACTTGAATTGAAGCATAGCTGTTCCCAGACCTGACTGGAAGGAGAAATCTCTTTATTAACAGGAGAAAAATGTCAGTGCCAACGAACAGGGAAAAACGCTTAAAACTGTTCAAGCGAGTCAAAGCATAAGTCATTCTAGAAGGCAAGCACCACTGACACTGGGACTTCCCAAGCTTGCCTATTACTTTTCTATCCATTTCTTTTAGTGTCTGATTTCAGCTGCCAAGTGCCACAAACCAGCTGGCCCTTGGTGCTCCTGTGGGGCTTGGGATCATGTATGGGATGATGGCAGAGAAGCCGGCTGCCGCAGTGAGACTGTGTGTCTTGTGCCTGGCCAAGTCTGGCTGTTGAATTATTTGCAAAACACCTCTAGCATTAGGAAGTTCAACAACAAAGTTGTTTTTTTGATATGAAAGCTGGGTGTATGTCCAACAGCATGGAACAGCATGGAAAAGCATGGGACTGTGTGGTGAGTCACAACAACAGATGACATCATTTTTAGCATAGCAGTGAGACTGTGTGTCTTGTGCCTGGCCAAGTCTGGCTGTTGAATTATTTGCAAAACACCTCTAGCATTAGGAAGTTCAACAACAAAGTTGTTTTTTTGATATGAAAGCTGGGTGTATGTCCAACAGCATGGAACAGCATGGAAAAGCATGGGACTGTGTGGTGAGTCACAACAACAGATGACATCATTTTTAGCATAAAGCATGTCATTATTTCCCTTGCAAGAAGTGCCATTTGTACAGTAGCTATTTCTTGCTAGCACTTTGTAGTGTGAATTGGCTGGGTTATTAGTCTTGCACTGTTCTGCCTTGGTAGATGGCTTTCCTCTTTGGAAAAGAGTCCAGGCCATTCTCTTTCTCCTCGGTCACACTAAATAGGTGCTGCAGACATGGCACAGCGGAAGATGTTTCCCTGCCTCTTCTGTGTAAGATGTTTTGCTTTTGCTGTTGCCACAAACAAGGAGATGCATGTGTCTTGGCCTGAGGCCCAGGTGAATTCTCCTTTTTTTCACTTTGTAGAGTAGCACACATTAAATGCACATTAGAAAAGCTAGCACATGTATTTGGAAATTTAGTCCAATACAAAAATAACTGAAGATCGTGTCTGAAACATCTGCATGACTTGACTCTGGAAATTGTGGAGACTCTGGCACCAGACCATAACAAGTGTGGGTATTTCATATTTCACTTCAAGTGTGGATGTGTGTGGAAGTGCATGTGTGTTTGGGGGAGGATATTTAGATTTTTATGTTTATTTTCTCATGGTGGTCATCTTTCTGTGAGCTTTTTGCAAGTAGACTCATGATTCAAGAAGCAAAACATCCTTTTTCAACAGCTGAACATCATACTGGGTGTTTCAAAGCAATGTAGTTTCAAGAGCAGAAGATCTCTGCCTTGTTGGCTGCTGCCTCTGGTATGAGGTTACTGCAACATCTCCAAAAGAAATAGGATCAAAATCCTATTAGAGAAACTCACAGTATTCCCTACCTTTAGAGATAAATAAAGCTCACCAGAGAAAATTATTCCAAGGTCTGAAGCCTCAAGCTGTTGGGAAATTTTTGGCTGACAGCTCAGGTTTGGAGGAGTGCCAAGCTAATGCGGGGGTACAAGTGGGATGGTGGTGGTAAAAATGTAACTGCCTGCACCAAGAGAAGGAAGGTGTAAAGTACTGAGAGCTTTGAACATACCCGAGAGCCTTGTAGCTGGAGATTACAGCTCCCAGAGACAAACCAGGGAAACACATCACAGCACAAATCAATCACGTAGTTCTTGTGTAGTTTGGTACAGACCACCTGAGTCTTCATCTGAGGGCAGTGCTGCCCAGAGGTTTGGTGTGGTATAAATTAGGGTGGCCTTGAGGCTGTTCTGTCCTGGATGCCCTAAGCACGCACCCTCCCCTCCCACACAGGGACATCTCTAGCAGCTCATGGTCAGGAAGGAGCAATGTCTGCTCTTGGGACAATCCCAGACAGAAGTGTTCAAGTGGCTTCAGGGTTACCTGGATGAATGCAACCTGTGCAGCCCAGAGCAGATAGGTTGGTTTTGCCCATTGTGTCAGAATCTGATAATGAGATAATCAGCAGTAAATAATTTCCTAACCAGGACTATTCCAAAGAACATTTATTACTGAGAAGTGTATATGTTTTCCCCTTGTTTTACACACTCTTAAACATTAACCTCAATTGCTCCTACAACATACATGCTTCATCATGATAGGTAAAGCCCCCATTACTGATATCCTCACTTCACAGCTCCAAAAATGTCTAATTACACAGGAAAATATTTCACTGCTGAACAGCTGCTTCAAAGTACTTGAAATACAAAGGCTGTGAAGTTTTGTTTGGTGCTAGCAGAAGGTGCTAGACAGCACTACACAGTCCCTGCATGGAGCAAGTGGAATAATACAGCTGTCATCCTCAGTATCACTTGCTGTCTTTGTACTGTGCTGGTTTTTATCTGTCGATGTAAAAGCATGAGGATGCTACAAACATCCCACAGCCGACCTCTGGAAGGAGACTGGGCACTGTAAGGACTCTCGTGCTGGTTGGCACTAGAGTCCCGCTGACATCAGTGGGAGCTGGGCTAGGTGGCAGCCTGACTTCAGCTGGAAGGTGTGCTTGGGGATTGCATGGTTTTTAATTAAGCCTTTTTTACCGTGCAAGTAATTATCACTGTTACTCATCTCTCTGGATTCGGATGCTACTACAAAAAAATCTGCTGCATGGTGCATTACACCCAATATCTCCTCATTCAGCTTTGCCAGCTTGGGAGAATGACACAAACTTACACATTTGGCTTATTCTGAAGGCTGTTTGGACTGTTTCAGCTAGCTGTGAGTTACACTGAGGGAGCACGAGATCAAAGCAGGATGTTCATATTGCTAAGTGTCAATAAACTCTCTGCCTAGCCCATCCATAACACTGCAGTGGGAGCAAAGTGCTGCTGCAGCTGCTCAGGGGGTGTGTTCTTAGTGTTTATAAATATCTAAAGCGCTGGTGTCAAGAGGATGGGGCCAGACTCTTTTCAGTGGTGGGCAGCAGTAGGACAAGGGGCAACAAGCACAAGCTGGAACACAGGAGGTTCCACTTAAACATGAGGGAAAACTTCTTCACTGTGAGGGTGATGGAGCACTGGGACAGGCTGCCCAGAGAGGGTGTGGAGTCTCCTTCTCTGGAGATGTTCCAAACCTGCCTGGACACTTTCCTGTGCAACCTGGTGTAGGGATCCTGCTTTGTCAGGGTGGTTGGGGGGCTGGACTGGATGAGCTCCTGAGGTCCCTTCCAACCCCCACCATTCTGTGATTGATTCTGTGATTCTGTGTGTACCTGGTAGTGATGCCCATGGCAACGCTGACCGTGAGTGCAGAGGTACAGCTCTTCTACCCACTGGAACAACCTGTGGACCAGGCTGGGGAGTTGTAATGGAGGCATTTCTCAAACTGCACCCTCTCAAGTTAGGGGAATAGTCTCTTTCTGGAATGAACAGTGAACTTCTGGACACAATTTTTGCTTCACACAGTAGCACAACCACCTCAAAACTGTGCTGGTAAGTAACACCCTACTGCGCCTTGTGTTATATTTGTATTTCCTAGGGTCCACTCTGTTTTTTGATGACACTGTATGAAGCAGTTAATATCACTCAGATCAATGCACAACTTCCTAGACTGATTTAGCTTCACTTTTTTGCTTTTCCTTATATTCTTTCTGTAATTGCTTACTGTCAAAAACAACGCTCACTCTTTCAGCCAATTAATATGCACTCCTAGGAATAAGGCCTTGCATGGAACAGAAAATCCACGAAATAACTGATAGAAGTGCTTAGTAAGAAAGACCCATGTGTTGGGTTTGGGGTGAAGGAGGAGGCACGTTTTTTTGGTAGTGGGGGAAGGGCCACCATGTGAGAGTAAAAAGATTCCCTGGCTCCAAGACAGAGACCCCCCCAGCCCAGGCTGGGCCAGT
>NW_010288193.1:0-3459 GCF_000700745.2 Antrostomus carolinensis
TTGAGCCTGGGAAGAAGGGAGGGGTGGGGGATGTTGTAGTAAGATGTGGTTATTACTTAGATGTGGCATTACTTAGATGAAATAGCAAGGAATTAGATGTATTTTTGTTTTGCCCATGACCATAACTGGTGAGGGAGCTTTCCCTGTCCTTCATTCCTAACCCCGTGCCTGCTTTGTTGTGTCTCCCATCCCATCTCATCAGGTTGGAGGACTGAATGCAGGACCACATGGTCCCACTGTGGGTCAAACCACTACACCCAGGTTTGCTTTCAATTGCATGGATTGATCAGCAGTGAAAGTGAATAGACTTCAAGGGTGCATGAGATCCCAGCTCTCCTTTCGCACTGTTGTAGCTTTAGGGTTTTTGCTAGCAAACATGATACTTTGCTATGAGTTTTGGAGGCAAAACATAGAGCTGAATATGTTTATTATTACATTTCAGAAATGGCCCCATCTATATTTTTGACTGCTATTTTCCACCCCACAGAACCCTTTTGGCTTCACAGAGATCCCACAAACATACTGTTGCAGTTTTTCTCAGCTATAAGCAACCAAGATGTCCTGTCCCTAACACTATTATTTCCACAAGATATTCCTCCATGCCTCCAAAAAATGTCCTTTAAAAGCCATAGTGTGCAAAAATACCAAGGCTCAAAAGACTACAGGGGACACAATACCTGCACAAGCCTGTGTAGATTTCAGGAAAGCATTGGGAGCTGGTCCCTTCGTTCATCACATTACAGCAGGAGAGAAGAAGAGTCCATCACTTGCAGGTAGGTACAAAGGTGAGCTCTGTGACAGGGTGCAGCAGCCTCCTAGATGGCCTTTGTCTGCAGAAAAGCCTTGGGTTTGGGTTTTGTAAATGCCACTTTCCCCATCTCTGCTGCTTTCTTCTGTCTTGCCGTTTTTGATGTTTACTTTGTTCAATCCATATTTCATATCCTCTCAATGCCACTTTCCTCTCTTCCCCGTTTTCTCAACTAGACATTTCCAAGGTGCATTTTTTTAAACAACGTTACTGTCTACACTGTAATTTCCAACCACTATCTGTTACTTTGCATGCTTACTGTAGGAAAATAGGGAAAATGTGAGCACAAAAATATTTGTGACAAATCAGAGACTTTCAAAATTGATCAAACCTCTTCTCATTTTTTTTTTAATTATTATTTTAATATTCTCATTTTGCTAAATGAGCTTTTAAACTTACTTTTTCCTGTCTATGCTTTCTAATGACTTTCTAATTGCTAAAATTTGTAGAGGAAATTTTGTGTAATAAAGCTGATGTCTGTTTGCTAAGCACAAGAGGACATTTTCTAATAAGAGGGCATTTAAATAATCAGCAACACAGCCCTCAGGAGCAATGCAAGAAAAAAGGAAACTGCAAGTCATGGTGGATCTGTAATTAAATTATACCCTCCACCCTAGTGCACCATGTGAGAGCACCCGAGCTCTACAAAATCAGCTAATCAGGGCAATGGAGGCCCTTCTTGCATGAAACAAAATCAACACAAAAATAGCATCTCAGGACAAGCTGCAAAAACAAATAAATGAAAAGGGGGGATGTTAAGCCTGTCCCTGCAGCCTTTTCCAAGGTAAGGGCATTCGTACTGTAGGGCTTCAGAGAAGACACTGCCCAGGCAACTCTCACACACTGCCTGGATGCAGCGACAAGAAGATGCTCAGCTCTCTAAAGTTTTCTCATATATTCCTCTTCTCATTTCAAAAGTATTGTACTGCACTTTAGATATTCTAGGCTCTTTTCCCATCAATATATTTAGTGTCATCTTTCTGAACCTTTGGAGACTCTCAGGTTTGCTTGCTTTCCATTGTTGGGGAGTCTTAAAACTGAAGATGAAGTATTTCCTAGAGTATCCCTCACAAAAACACATTAAAATATAGCAGCAGACTTTGAATCCAAACATGCCTAAAGTTGCTTGATAACAAGATTTTCTTATTTTTCCATTTCTAATGTTTTCTGGGACACTGCCACCTGCCTCAGAGCCCTTGGCCATTTGCCATCACCCTGAAAGGGGAACTGCCACAAAAGTCAGTGTGAGATCCGCGTAAAAGTCGGTGACAGATTTGGCATGTTGGACGTCTAATACCAAATTTGCTTAAAGGGTCATAAGATTTAATCACTGTTCATATCACCCCCCTTTGGCCATGTAATAATTTATTCCATGACTGACACAGCATTAAAACCTTGACACTCATTACACACTCAACCACTCATAGTAATTTTGCTATTGCTCACCCTTATGCAACTCAACTTTGGCACCATATATGTTGTTTCAGGACAACTCTGCAGTTCTTTATAGTCATCACATCAAGTTTTCTCCAGCCTCTTGCTGCTCCTGCCTACTTTAAAGTTCTATTTTCAGTACTAGTTTTAAAACTCCTGCTTCTAAAACTGTACGTAAAATATACAGGCATGTATTTTTGCATACAAGTGAGTATTCATTCTTTCAAATTCATACACTCATTGTTAGATACTTCCTAGCTGGCCTTTGCACACATACAAAAATGCTAATTCTGAAAGCAGAAATAAAGGAGGATTCAGCATATATACACGTGTACTCAAATATCAGTTTGAATCTCACTGGCATTTTGACCTTTGCCGCTCACCAGCTCAAATTCAGTGGCAGGAATGTCCAAAAATAAGAAGAGAAGGAAGCTCTGTTTTCATCCAGAATATAAGTAATAAGTGACACTACTGAAATGGGGCAATTGTTTAAGCACCAAGAGAGTGAAACTATTTCAGGTTTATTTTAGATGAAAGCACAAACTGTTACTAATCCCAACTGAAACGTAGCAAACACAATTACCATTCACTTGGAGAGATAAAACTGAAAACTGAACAATATTTTTTCACAAATGAAAGACAATTAATAATTCTACCATAAACTTTTGCAACTGAATCTAAATACTCACAAAATAGAGTCTAACATTTAAGGAGCAGCAAATAACCTCTAGATCAAACATTAAATAAACTCAAAACTTGGCAAGTGAGCATCCCCAATCAAAACTGGGACTGTAAACCAGTATTTCCACCGGGAGCTTTCAGTTGTCATCTGTGGGCTACTCCTGGGAAAGCTGAAGAAGAAAAGCAAGGACATAGACACACAGACACACATACATATGATGTTTCCGTGGGGAAATGCCTCTCCAGCACAAACCAGCAACAAATGAATGCAGGTGTGGCTCTGCAGAGAGTGGCCTGTAAGCCCATTTCCAGCCCACTACCTGTTATCCCACATCATTTTACCCTTACTTCCACACAGGTGCTTGCTAGACCTTCCCTTCTGATTTACCTCACTGTTCAAACTGGCCATGGAAAAAAATGTGTGATGCCTTTCACTGTCCCTGGCAGCATGCAGATGAAGGATGTCCTTTCTAAACAAGAACCTCTGCCGCTGCAATTTCAAGCTATCCGGGCAAAACAGAGGCTGACAAACTTAA
>NW_010288193.1:3489-6008 GCF_000700745.2 Antrostomus carolinensis
TTTTGCTAGCTGAAATGCCGCTTTTCTAGCTTTGTTACTGGGCTTGCATCCAATGTTTACATTGCATTACCTGCAATGTAAACATTATCTGCTTTATATTGTTTCTGTCACGGTGTTTCAGATAGCATATTTTTCCATTTCATAGCTCTCCTGCTTCCCTTTAACTTATGACCTTTACTGAAAATGAATGCATTTATCTGCAGACTGTCAGGAGAAAGGGCTGAATCACAGGGGCTTGGAATCTGTGAAATGCATTGCAATCCACTGCAGCTGTATCAGGAAAGCAGTGATGGAAAACCATAAATTGCCTGAGATTAGAAGTTTATTCTGGAAGACCCTAACTTTCCTTCAGAAGGCCAAGCACATTTCAAACTGAAATAAAAACACAGGCCTGTTGGGAATGGGCATCTTGATGCTTCCCTAACATATTTCTTTATTGACTTTTCAGTCTTTTAAACACATTTCTGCCCTTTTCTTCATATCTTTACAACTCATGGAACTCACAGTGCTCCTCAGTGGATCCTAGGTGCTTGCACAAAGCTGTTCAGAATCCAAACAGTGACTGGGTGAGTTCCAGAACTCAGCAGTGTTTGGCAGCCGAGACCCAACCACAGCGACGGGACACTGCATGTTACAAAACAGAGGCAAAAAGCCATTTTGCTTTTATTTCAGCAATTCATTGAACCCTATCCACTCAAGATCTTGCAACTGCATTGCTTCCCAGCAACCTAGAGGACGTTTAAGAAATGCATGTGTGTTGTGTTCAGAGTGAAGCAGGGTGAGATCTGCACCCATACCCCTGACAAGGGGAAGGGTTTAGCATGCTTACCAGGAGGAGGATGGGATGGGCATGAGATTGCTTGTTTATCTATGCAGTTGCTGCAGACATTCCCCTAACAAAAGCCTCTTCACATCTGGACTTGGAGCTAAGTTACACCTGAGAGTGCCATTTAGGAGACTGCACAGTTTTCCGGGGCTTTAGGTGGAAGCTGACACTGGATTAAATGATTTGTAGAGGGTAACCACAGGTTAAGCCAATCTTCTGCCTGCTGCCCCCACTGCACTGGTAATGCTCTGGAAACATGTGTGAAGGCCACACACAATTGCCTCTGCCACAGGCTACAGATGGATATCTTCGGTCATCTGAATGGAAACCTTATGGCTGCTTCCCCTAAACGGGCACAGCCTTTAGAGTGACGAAGGACCAAGTTACAAAAAAATGGACAATGAGGTCAGTGGCACACACCTTTTCTTATGTTCCTGGCTACTGAGCTGGTGCTTAGACTCTCCTGCTAGCTATATGCCAAGTATTAACAACTCATACAAGTTCTAATGACCTTGGCACTGGTCAGAACAAGAACAACATCTTTACCAAGATGATAAAGGAGGATTTGAAGTGGGAGGCCTTTGACATTCTGTAATAGGTATGTTTGGAACACATTTCTGGGGAAAAAAAAAAAATAAGAACCACAGTGAAGAAGTTGACAGTGGCATTTATGTGTGGTTCATGCAACCGAGAGCTGAGTTTGCATCTTAGTAAAACATGCAATTCATGCTTACCAGAGTTTATTGGAGGCTCAGAGCAACACCAGCTCATCAAGGTTAAGCTCTGGTGGGGCGAGGGAGGAGTAGGGCGGGGATGGCACTTGATTCTGTGAAAGGAAGAGGAAAAAAAAAGAAAATTAAGAGAGAACACTGTTCAACCAGTTGCTGATCACATACCATTGGTCATGCAACTCCATGTGGTATGAGAGATCATGGTGGGTTATCATATGTAATTATTATTCCTATAGTACAGTATCTCCCATTGCAGTGCATTTATTTTTATGTCTAATATGGCATCCTGCTGAAATAATTGAACTAAAAAATATGTGGAGCCCTTAGGAACCTTCTAGCTGTTCACATGAGTTGTCATGTGCCTCAGCAGGCTATTTCAGGCAACAGTCTGATCTCAACACATCCCAGCTCCAACCCTCCCCCCGCCCCCCCAAAAAAAACCCAACCAAAAAAACCCCAACCAAAACCTCACCCCAGAAACTTAACCCCAAAACCTAATAAACAATTATGATATAACTTGTCTTAAAGGGATATGTAGCCTCAAAGATGAAAGAAAGCCTGGTAAAGACCTAGAGGAGTCACCTAGACTGGTCCATTGGCAAAGACGGATTGAGATCTTGGTAGCAGACTGCATGTTTATGGGGAAAATTCTTCCTCAGAACTCAGCTGTGCTGTTAGGACCAATGCTTTTTTTCCCTTATAAAACTGTACAGGTTGTTTCTGGCACTGCATGAAAGAGATGAGATGCTTTTTTGTTTGTTTAAGGCTGTTATTTCAATGCTATCCTTGCTCAAAATTTTTGTTTGCAGTTCAACAAGATGACTTGCAAACTGTTGAATATTTCGAGTATCTCTTTACAGCATCTCAAACAGCTGGATCACCTCATATGAGCAAAATGAGGCTTCACCTCCAAAACATAATTATTGTTCCTTGCTCTGCAGCTGAAATACTTAAACTTATCC
>NW_010288193.1:6031-9709 GCF_000700745.2 Antrostomus carolinensis
TGCTTCTGGGCAGGCTTGTATTGATCTAAAAAGCCATCATAAATTTTCCAGGTTCAGATTCAAGTTGCATTAACTGGAAAAAGCAGATCACTGAAAAATGCAATAGTACCAAGAGTCAATTAGTCTTGCTATTGGAACGGAGGAGGGTTTTCACCACCTCCCTCCCAGTTCTCTCCCCCCTCTTCAGAGGGAAGCAGAACATCTTGCCATGCAGGAGGAACAGTCACAACAGTCCTCACAACACCCACCAGTGTTGCTTATTCCAATGGCAGCAGCATCCACACACTGGCTACTGGACTCTGCACAGCTGCAGAAGCAAGAGAAGAGCTGGAGTTAGCAAGTTAATTCAAGTAGCATTGACAGAGCATTTCAGGCTTACCAGTCATCTTGCTGCCTTAATAGATTTAAGGTGTGCTAGGCCTGCATCAATCACTTGCCCAATTTCCTTCAGTGTTCCCCTTTTTATTAGCCTTGAGTGTTAAAATTTAATGTTACATGTCAATGTTATCTAATTTAATTTCCACAGGAAGTTAAAGGTCTTTTTTTCCTGCAAACATCCTTCAGACATCAAGAATAACAAAGTGCCATTTTGATTTTTGTCATTTTCCTGAATACTTTTCATTATAAAATCACTACCATGGGCATCTGTGTGCAAGATATCAGTGCAAGACATGTTGCTGCATTATACTTGTTGTTAGCTGTTTTACTGCAGACAGGTGGTCATAGAAATTTAATCCTTTACAGCATTTATTCCAGGGCATGGATCTATTTCCAACAAGTGGAGATGAAGTTTCACCACTGTTACTACAGCTACTACAGTTCTGCAATTTTTCATACAAAGACATTTCTCACGTGGCCACCACAGCCAAAGTATCCAGGACAGCTGAGAAATTATAAAAGAACTGGCAGCCTTACAGAGAGATTGATAAGGGTGAAATCACTAGTTCAAGTGTCTGAACCCTCCTTTTTTGCTTCAGGGTAGGTAGGATTTTAATCAAGACTGTCAAAGCCACTTGTCTTTTATTCTTAACACAAGGAAAAAGACAAATCTCACGTTCTACCAGTGACATTGTAAGAAGAGTTACATATTTAACTCCTGTTCCTTTGGCCTCAGTGGCTTCAGAAGTGGCTCCATGAGCATTCACCTCTCTAACAATCAGGATAATTGCTTACAAATCTTACATCCTGGGCTGCCTCAGTTTCCCTTGACTTACTGTTAGAATATTCTGATGTGTTTTTCAATGAATGAATAATTCAATTTCTGGTCTTTTTGCTTTAACCTACTGTTTTCAGCCTTGGCTTTCTTTCTATTCCCTATATTTTTACTTTTAAAATACTATTTATTCCTGTTTGAATTTTCTGTTTAATTTATAATTGCTCACTGAAACCAGATGCGAAATGCACCTATCAAATCTGTTTATTTCTGTGGAAGAAAAAAATAACAGCTTTAGTGTTAGGAAAAAAAGAATCACAGAATTGTGGGGACTGGCTGGCACCTCTGGAGATCCTCCAGTCCTATCCCCTGTCCCAGCAGGATCAGGGGCAGCAGGTTGCCCCACAGCATGTCTAGTTGGGTTTTTAATAACTGCAGCAATACAGAACAATATCGTTTCATTGTCAATAAAGTAAAAGTATCTACAGAGAGCCAGACTTAGCTATAAAACTTCCTTGCTAATTCAGTGTGTAAACAATTTTTGTAAGTACTATTGTCTGAGACAAATGATGTCTCATGAACAATTTGGGAACAACTTTTTTTCATACCAGGATGTTTCCAACTACTGAATCTTTCCATCTAATCCAAGATAAATACTTCCGCTTTCTTGTTTGGAACAGAATGGTTTTCTGATGCTAAAAATTAACTGGTTTTGTGGTCAGGGCATTTTAACCACTTGAATGATGCAAATGTCATTGCAAGTGAAATTTATTATAATAATAGGTATTTCTTCAATACTGGATATATCAGAGTTTCTAATACTTTGGGAAAGAGAGCTCCGGGACATGACATCTTTGGGTACCTGTACCTGCAAGATGGCCCCATATGCTATTTCCTACACTCTGATTGATGGGCTAAGTGCAACATTTGGTCCCATATTTCCTCTGCACTCACAGCCACTTACATCTCAGATTTTGGTTCAGACTATTCTCTGCAACAAGTAAGATTTTGCTGGGGTGGAAGCATTCATAGCAGTGAATGTGCCTCCTGTCTCTAATCAGTTTATCATTTGATGACCCTCAGACTCCGGGGTCCTCCTTAGGACATACAACCTGGCACAACAATTACCCCAGAAGGGCCCAATGCTCGCCTGCAGCTCAGGAAAGTGGTCTTTTAATGAATCCCCCCCTCTGCCCCAACAGATATACATCAATCAAGACCATGCATACAACCTTCTACTGCCCTTGCCTGAAGCAAGCACTGCCTGTCTTGCATCCCATCTGACCTGCCTGTGAGGTCACTGAAACCTTATTACCCTCTGTGAAGGGATGTATTTACACAGGGCAACCTGCAAGGGTGCATTAAGTAATCTGAAAAAATCCTGTTATCATTTTTATCTCTTCTGATCTTAGCTGATGACAAAACCTTGCTAGTGATTCAAAACTCAGTTCCCCAACATGGAAACAAGTGAGTGAGCTTTCATTGAAAGTGAGCACTTGTACTTGCAAAATGAAGCATGAAAGATGTGAAAAAGCAACGGGTGAAGCATTACCTGGGGTGGAACGAAGCAGACCCTGGACCCAGGGAGATGTGAGGGCTTAAAGTCGCAAATGCTCATCCTCTATGTGTCGGAAATGTGTAGATGCATTTGTCATCAGCCTGACCAGGCTCAAATTGCAAGAGAAAAACTAGCCCAGTCCACTACTTGACTGGGCGCTGGTGGCTGACAGAGCACTACACCATGCTAGAAGGACTGGGCTGAGACCAGGGAGGAAACAAGCCAGAAAATCCAACTCCTTACACGCTCAGAAAATGCTGAAGCGGCAGCTCGCTCCCATGTAGTGGAGAGCATGGGGTGGCAGAGCAGCAAGGTCTGTTGCTGCCCTTGTCTCCTTAGAAGACTGGATAGTAACAGGAAGGTAATTTGTGAAACTAACGTGCTGTTTCACACAAAAGCCTGCCTGTGCATCCTGAAAAAAATACAAGACCTCTTCAAGCTCCTCTCCAGCCTGCCTGTAAATCTGACAAATGCATCTGTGCTCAAGTAAAATCATCTGAGGTGATAAACATTTCAATAAATCACATGGCTGACTTCTTCAGCATATCCACTTACAATCTGTAAACAAACCCTGGCATGTAGTAAACCAACAAACTTTGGTGTGAAGTTAATCTTATTATTCAAACACCTTTACAAGGACAATATGGAAGTAACAGAAATGATACAGATGGCATTGTCTGTTGCTGTTGCAAACTAACCAGTTAACGCTAGCAGTAATAATGAAATGGCATTATAGGGCTACATTTTCAAAGGTAGTTTGCACTCTGATCCCACAGAAGAAAATCAGGTCACCTCTGAGAAATACTGAGAATCCCAACCATGAACACTATTGTTCATACTCGTGAAGTGTATTCCCCTCTGAGAAGGCAATAAGCCATTCCAGTATAAATCACCTTATGTCAGCCTAACTTTGGACCCTGCCCTGTCGACTGCTACTTCAGCTCAGACCGTGCACCACAGTCTGCTT
>NW_010288193.1:9749-14653 GCF_000700745.2 Antrostomus carolinensis
GCAGGGTCAGATATTAAAATCAGCTTTTTTAATTTCTGGAGCACTGCTGCAACCACCATTTTTACTAGCTTGTCACCCTTTCTTCAATATTTATGAGTGAAGACCATGTTAATTTATGGTGCTTCTTTGTGAAGTGTGCCTAGAACAGCTGGATTTGTCACAGATGCAGAAACAAAATAGTGCATCAAACTGAAGATGAGTTACTGAGATCATAACCTCATCCAGAACTCAATCTCTTAAATTTAAAGGTAGTTAAGATCTACTTTGGTAGCACACTTTTTTTTTTTTTTTTTTTTAAATTAAAACATCGTCTAAGTGCATTGTATGTTAAGAGCAGCAACAATTTTGACGATGCTCCTCTTGCCAAAAACACACCCTGCAGCATCCCTTTTTCCTTTTCAATGCTTTTATCTTACTCTATATTAGAATATTAATGCATCAACACCAGGATTGTACTTCCAAAGGCACAGTACGATTGTACTCAATTTTAGCACCAGAACATCATTCAGCAACAATAAAACTAATTACTACATACAAGAAGAGTTCATGATCAGTGTACCAACATACCTTTTAAAGTGCCACTAGCAAAGGTATGCACATATTTTTCTCTGGCTATTCTTTGCTCTTGTGGTAATTTCCTATGATTATTGGTGTGATTTCACTTTATTCCCATGGTACCTACAGAGAGCAAATTTTAAATTCACAGGTTTGATACCCAGAACACCCCTCTCCAAAGAAAGGTATCTCCCAAGCTTTTGATCACAAGCTATACCCAACTGGAAAAGGTATGGATACACAGACAGAACAACACCCTGTGATTGATGCCCTAGTCAATATACCTCCAGTATTAAGCACTGAATTCTCAAACTAGAATGTTTGCCATACTTCCAGAGTTCAGGAAGAACAGGGAAATTTTACTGAGAAACTCAAGGACAGGAAATCAGGATTGTCTCACCACCATTCTGAAAGCAGAAGGAGAGCTGAAACAAATCAAATAAATCATGCACCGCTGAATTATTTTCTCAGGACTAGCCAGGACATATTTGGAGCAGTATTGCTTTAGAGGCAAGGTTAAACTCAATGTAACTGCAGCCTGCACTGTCAGGTGAGTCATATATCTTTGGACACCGAGTGGTTGGGCTTTTTCCCCCTTGACTGAAATGCTTATACTCACTTCTTGTCAGTCAGCCACTAGGATTGTCTGGCAGTTCTTGAAGCACTGAGGGACAACATCAAGAGGGACACTGCTAATGTAGTAGGAGGAGCTGCGAGGGGTAAAAAAACTAAACTTATGCTGAGCCCTTCTCTGATTCTCCATTGTCTAGGAATTAGTGCTCAACAAGGCATTCATAAAAATCAGCTGAAAACTTGCAGCCGGAATCAAGCATGTGATTTCACGCAATGCTCTGCCATAAAGTGTTCATATCACAAAGAAAAAAAAGTGTTGCTGTTAAACTCTGATCAAATAAAAGTAGGGCAAAGATGCTGGAAGAGAACAAAAGGCTTCAATGAAAAAAACCCCCAAAACCTAAAAAAACCCAAACGGTTTTTCTTTTCTTTTTCCTTGAAACTGCTAGCACGTACCTCACTCCCAAGGTCAGCAACTGTTCTCTGCGTCACCCCCCAGCACAGCCCAGAGGTTTTCAGGCAGCCAAAGTGTAACACGGTGCTTCTGTTAATATTCTCTATGTTATTCTGGTTGGTGATTTGCCTCCAAGGACAGAGAAGCTGGGATGGCTGTGATGCCTCAGAGGCAGGGATGGCATGCCTGGGTGCAGCGGGCCCGCAGAGGGTCCCACTGGACCCAGCCAAAGGCCAGACCAGTCAGCTAGCTGACTAATTTTCTGCTCTCCACACCACTGCTGAGATATTTCTAAAGCCTCCCCCTGCTTTCTGTCATGCAACAAAGGCTCTTTCAGAGGGAGAGGCATTTCCAATTCAAGGGTAGAAAATCTGTGGATTGAGTATATTTTGGGGGAAAATAATGGGTGGGGGGAAGTAATTATACAACACCTCAGACATGTGCTCTGGTTTTGTCTGACTGCTTAGCAAGCTTTCAAAGGAAAGCAAGTAGTCACTATAGAAACTGCCACGTCATATGATTGTTTATGCTGCTTCTAAGATATGGAATATCTTTTTAATGAGAAATTTCTATTTTTTTGTTGCCTTTAGGAAACTCTCCAGAGTAAATAGCTGGGCTTTATTGTGTGGGTTTCTGTGTTGGGTTTTTTGGGTTTTTTAAAAATTATTATTCCTTCAGGTTTGCTTTTTCACCATTGAATGGAGGACAATACACAAGGCTTTATTTGGAAATTAATTTCCACAAGTGATAAATGAAAATCATATCAAACTGTTTGAGCTTCATTTTTAACAGCAACATGAGTTCTTACCACTGTGGAAGAACTCAGATTGCAGGATAAGGATAAAAAAAGAGAAGATGAAAATAGCTGTATTTAAGCAATCAAGCCACAGTTCACTGAGAAGAAGAAGAGTTGAGGTCATCACATGCACCAAAGTCCAGCAGGTCCTAGTTTGATGACCAGCAGTTTGAAACTAAACGCCTACAGAGAAAAAAGCCCTAGCTGTTTGCATTTATTTTATAGATAATTGAGCTGTCACATAAAAGATATGACCTCACAGAAAACACTGATAAGTGCAAAGTACCTAGAGTCAGTGAAGTTCTCAGTAAATACACTAAGAAAAACATAGTATATGTAACCTCACAGTGATCATTCACCTTTAAACCAGAATGACCTATTTCTATTTTTATACCTTCATTACAGTAAAGATGAGAAGATATAAATCATTTGATGGCACAAACCCATTGGACTTCCCCTTTGCTCAAATGCTCACCTCTCAGTACCCAGGTCTAGTTTTTCTTTTATTTCTTCCCACTGAAAGGATGGAAGACATTTGGCTGAAATATGTGCTGCCTGCTCTTCTTCTTTTCCCACAGTGAATGCCTTTTCTCTGTCAAGTGTTTCTTGGGATATTTGGATGGGTAAAAGCGTTATGCATTCAGAAGTGTGGGATTATTTCACGAGATGCTCTGGATGTTTTTCACTCCTTCAGCACAGCCTCCAGCCTGAAGCAATGTCTTCCACCAACCCTAGCCTGCTCCCTCAGCACCATATGCATCATACAGGCTCAAGCACCCTTGCTCATCCTCAGATGGTACTCTCTCCATCCATATTGCTACCTGTTTATCTTTCCCAGCCACTCTATCTTGAAACTCCAGTGTGCCAGCTGCCCTTCCTGCCTCAAAGCAGGCTTTTGCATACTTAGGTCTGCCAGAGCCACCAAGCCTTTACTTTCAGCAAAATCACACAGAATCACACAGAATTGCCTAGCTTGGAAAAGACCTTTAAGATCATTGAGTCCAGTCATTAACCTAACACTGACAAGTCCCCAACTAAACCATGTCCCTAAGCACTATGTCTAGACATCTCTTAAATACCTCCAGGGATGGGGACTCTACCACTGCCCTGGGCAACCCCTTCCAATACCTGATAATCCTTTCAGTAAAGAAATTCTTCCTAATATCCAATCTAAACTTCCCTTTGCACAACTTGAGGCCATTCCCTCTTGTTCTATCACTTGTTACTTGGTTGAACAGACCGCCTCCCACCTCTCTACACCCTCCTTTCAGGTACTTGTGGGCTACATTCAGTACCCTCTGTGCCTGGTGCAGAAAGCAGCAGGCTGAGGGAGATGCATGCCTGTGGCCGTCCGGCACTTCATTCCCACAGTTTGGGGCTGGAGAGCAGAGGGGACAAAACTAACCACTCCTCCCAGCCCCAACTACCTGGGTGGCAGAAGTCGCAGGAGCTGGGCAAGGAGCTCAGATCAGTAGGTGTAAAAACAAGCAAATCAACCAACTTGCCCCATACAGCTGGCAACAGCTGGCCTGATTTTTGTCTCTGTCCTGCACAGAGACACAAGTCTAGCAAGCTTGCATTTCTATGTTCATCTCTTCCTTAAATCCACCACAGCCCTCACTCTGCTGCTAGCAAATCCAGGAAGGGCTCTTCTGGGGCTTTTTGTTTCTCACTTTTTGATTTTGTCTTGCCTTGTTTTGTTTTGTTTTATTTAAGCATTCCTTCATAACACACTTTGTAGTTTAACTCCTGGAAAATTATTGTTAATCGGTCACAGGGGACTGGCCAGGGTCTGAAGATTGGAATGAATTATGACATATATAGATCCTGAATCTCTACCAAGGAGAATTTTCAGTGAAGCCTTGAGTCAGACACTGGATAAACTGTATTCACCAGTATAAACCTGGACAGAAGATACCTTTGTGTATCAGCTTGGCAGAACCACATTCAATGTCTGCTTGCTGCTAGATCTCAAAGTTACGAAAGGAGGCATTTCTGGTGGTCCAAAGAAATCTGTTCACAGTCCAGTGCTATTTGAAGTATTTTCCTCTACATGATGACAAACGTACAGATGGAAAACATGGAAGATGAGGCAGAACCGGTGGAATGGTGAATAGATCTAAGTGCCATGATGGATGGTTACAGGCTCTTCAGGAGGGATAAGCAGGGCAGGCAAGGCTGAGGGAGGGGGTTGCACTGTATGTACATAGCGGAGGGACTGGAGTGCGTGGAGCTTGCAGTTGGCGATGGCACACTTGAGAGCCTCTGGATAAAGGATAAGGGGACAGACAAATAAAGTGGATGTTGTCGTGGGAGTTTACTATAGGCCGCCCAGCCAGCAGGGTGACATTGATGAGCTGTTCTTTAAGGAACTAAAGGATGCCTCTAAGTCATCTGCCCTAGTCCTTATGGGGGACTTCAACCTGTCAGATGTCAACTGGGAATACCACACAGCTGGTACAAACAGGTCCAGAGGATTCCTAGACCAGCTGGAAGACAACTTCTTGGTACAGGTTCTAAGGGAAC
>NW_010288194.1:0-1500 GCF_000700745.2 Antrostomus carolinensis
GGGGGAAAATGGGGAAAAATGGGGGAAAAGGCAAAGAAAAGGGTTAAAAAAGGAACAGGAAATGGGGGAAAAGGAGAAAAATGGGGGGAAAAGGGGGGGAAAAGGGGAAGAAAATGGGGGGAAATGGGGAAAAAGTGGGAAAAAACTGAGAAAAAAGGAGAAAAAAGGGAAAAATGGGGAAAAAGAGGAAAAATGGGGGTTAAGGAGGGAAAAGGGGGAACAAAATGGGGAAAAATGGGGAAAAAAGGGGGAAAGATGGGGAAAAAATGGTGAAAATGGGGGAAAACATGGGGAAAAATGGGGAGAAATGTGGAAAAATGGGGAAAAAAGTGGGAAAATAAGGGAAAACTGGAAAAAATAGAGAAAAAATTGGAAAAAATAGGGGGAAAATGGGGAAAAAAGTGGGAAAATAAGGGAAAACTGGAAAAAATAGAGAAAAAATTGGAAAAAATAGGGGGAAAATGGGGAAAAAATGGAGAAAAAAGTGGGAAAAAGGGAAAAATGGATAAAAAAGTGGGAAAAATGGAGAAAAAATGGGAAAAAAGTGGGAAAAATGGAGAAAAAAGTGAGAAAAGTAGAGAAAAAAACAGGGAAAATGGAGAGAAATGGGGGAAAATTGGGGGAAAATTGGAAAAAATAGAGAAAAAAGTGGGAAAATGGGGGAAAAAAGTGGGGAAATTGGGAAAAAATTAGGAAAATGGGGAAAAATGGGGGAAAAATTGGGAAAAAATGGGAAAAAAGGGGAAGACTGGAAAAAAAGGAGAAAAAAGTGGGAAAAATGGGAAAAAAGGGGGAAAATTGGAAAAAATAGAGAAAAAAGTGGGAAAATGGGGGAAAAAAGGGGGAAAAAGGGGAAAAATGGGAAAATGGGGAAAAAAGGGAAAAGTAGGGGAAAAAATGGGGGAAAACTGGAAAAAAATAGAGAAAAAAGTGGGAAAAATGGGAAAAAAGGGGGAAAATTGGAAAAAATGGAGAAAAAAATGGAAAAATGGGTGAAAGGGGAAAAATGTGGGAAAAATGGAGAAAAAAAGGGGAAAAAATTGAAAAAAGGCCAAAAAATGGGAGAAATGTGGGGAAAAAATGGGAAAAAATGGGGAAAAATGGGAAAAACTGGGAAAAAATTGAGAAAAAAGTGGAAAAATGGGGGGAAAAGGGGAAAAATGTGGAAAATATGGGGAGAAAAAAGTGGGAAAAAGTGGTAAAAAAGGGAGGAAAAAGGGAAAAATGTGGAAAAGTGGGGAAAAAAGTGGTGAAAATGGGGAAAAAATGGGGGAAAATGGGGAAAAATGGGAAAAAGGGGAAAAATGGGGGAAAAGTGGAAAAAAATAGAGAAAAAAGTGGGAAAATGGGGGAAAAGGGGAAAAAGTGGGAAAAATGGGAAACAATTGTGAAAAGGTGGAAAAATAGAGAAAAAAGTGGGAAAATGGGGAAAAAAGGGTAAAAAAGTTTGAAAAAATGGGGAAAAAAGGGGGAAAATGGGGAAAAAAGGGGGGGAAAAAG
>NW_010288195.1:0-7125 GCF_000700745.2 Antrostomus carolinensis
ATGGAGCGGTGAGTGCTGCGGGGGGCTGGGGGGCAGCCGGGTGACCCCGGGGCGGGGAAGCTGCGGGGTCCCTTTGCGGGGAGGGGGAGGGAACCCGCAGCGGAGGTGTTGGTGCGGGCAGCCTGTGTCCGTGTAAGAAGCAGGTGGGGTTGTGGGTTCACCAGCTAAAAAAAAAATGTGGATACCCAGCCCGGAGGGGCTCGGCCAGCTTCCCTCTGCACAACACCTTCCTCAACTGTGAAACCTTTTTTTTTCCCCCTAGCAATAGTTACAAGTTAGAAGATTAGCTTGTTCCTAAATTTAAGTGGAAAAAGTGTTGGTTTTCCAGGGATATTTCCAGTCTTGCGTTGCTTTGCAGTGCTTTCTGTTCAGTGATGAGCCAAGGAGCTCACTGGGAAATGCACGAAGCGGGTTATTGCAAGTGCTTCAATACAGGGACACTTGTGTACACCGAATGGGCTGGTGCTGAGGAAGGCTGCGAATCCAACACCATTTGAATATCACTACAGCAAAGTGTAGTGGTGCCACGAATGTTGTTCTAAACCACATTCACTTAAAAATCTGGTAAATGGGACAGGTAGAATTTTAGGAAGCTCTTATGCAGTCTGTTAATTAAAGATAACCAAGAGTCAGGTCAGTTTCTGAAGAAACTCCTATTCAGTATCTGATTTCAGGGAATAACATTTAATTGGAAAACCACTGTTAAGGGAAAAAAAAAAGTATCCCTGAATGTTGCTTTCCCAAAACTGAAGTTTCTGAGGCTGTGTCAGGTGGCAGTCACTCTATATGGATGTCTTGAATTTCTTTAGAGTAAAATTAAATTAAATAGAAAATGCTGCTGTTCTCTTGGTTACAGGCTGTGTTCTGCATAATGGTTTTCTTGTTTTGTTTCTGGTTTGTTTTTTTTTTAACTTAGGCAACTTATGGCCAACGAACCACTGGAAAAACTGGGATTTAAAGATCTGATAGGCGAGAAATCCGAAGCAAAACCTGAAAAGTTGTAATGAAGAAAGACAACTTTATTCCTCATGTATGGAAAGCATAACTCTTGTGTAGTACATATTGTACGTTCTGATATTGCAATAGGATGTGTTTTCTGAAAGAACCTTTCTTCAAAGCTTAATTTTCTTAAAATAAGGTTTTTTGAAATGAGCAAAAATACTGCCTTTGTCTACTTTCCTCAAGTATTTCTTAACTTTTTTCTTTTAATTTCTCTAGTCTACTCTTAAAGGTCTATAAAAACATTTTGCCTGGGAGAAAACAATTATTGCCTGAAGTGCTCTCCATGTCTCTGTAAGAGCAGTGAAGTCTTTATTTTAAAAAGACAAAAAAACCCTCAAACAACCCTTTATTGTGTAGATCTTGACCTATAGATTAATCTTTTGTGGGCTTTACTAATATGCTTACAGCAGTTACTTGTCAGGTGGAAATAAAACTATGGTTACAAATGGCTTTTTATTAAAGACTGGTATTAATCCCCATCTTTGGGGTGTCTCCTTCTCACCCTCCTGTAGAAAACACTTGAGTACTGGGATGGGGGTTTTTTCAGTCTTTTAACCTTCCTCATTGTTGGGAGAGTATTTCTGTTTCCAGACACAAGTCAGGTAGTGATTCTGATTTTATTTACTGTGCCAACAGTGTTTGCCTGACTTATTTTAATCATTTCACTGGGAATCTTTCATTATGGATATATTCATTTCTGAAAGTAGAGCTGACATATGGGGGTTTTTTAATATCTTTATGGTCAGATCAGTGTGGAAACAGGAATGGTGTTTATTTGTGTTCTGAGTAGCTATGAACTCTACAGATAAAGGTGACTGGACAATTTTATTCTTTTAAAAACAAATGTCTTATGTTAAAAAACAGGGTAGATAAATAGAAAATTAGCTATCTAAGAAATGCTATTTCTAGAATAGAAATTTAGCTGTTTCTATCTAAGAAATGTGGTATTTCGTTCCAGAACAGGTAGCTGCAGCCCATCCACTGAGGAGGTAATGCAGCAAGGCCGTACAGGGATGGGCAGTCCACTCTGAGTGTGTCTTTAAAGTCCCTGACAGGTGGTGTGTGTAACTTACCATGAATTATCAGAGCCAGTGGTATTTCTCTCACATATACTAAAGCAAATGAGTCTTTCTTAATTAATACTGAGTTCAAGCCAAAATAATTTGGCCTGTTAGCCCCTTAGTAATATGTTTTAAACAGACAATAAATTTGTTTATCCTCTGGATGTGTTTTCCACTCTATTTCCTGCCCTGTCCCCCTGTTTGTTTTGGGTTTGTTTTCTTTTTTAAACCCACTGGATCATTTCTCTGTGTGTCTGACCCCCAAACTGCAAGCGTTGGGGTCAGGGCCTGCAGACAGCGATACACACAGTGTTTGCCAAGGCTGTTCTCCTACACTTTCTCCTTTGCCTGGTGTCCTCTGTTTGATACATCTCACCTTTCCTGCTGTCTGCTATTCGTCCTTTTGCTCCTGCTTCTCTCCACTGTGTGTATGTTCACACAGAGGTCCAGGAAAGGGTAAGAGAACGTTTTCTGCTCTTCATATTGATTGTTGGAGCTGGGATTGAAATCGGGTTCAATCTGATTGAACAGGCTGCAGATAATTCACAGCAGGTTCCCGTTTGAAAAGAATGTTCACTTGCTGCTGCATATTTTTATTCTGCTTCATTCTACTGTTTAAATTATATCCTTTGGTGAGATTAATACATTTATTGAAGAGAAAGAGATTTTATTGCTGAAACAGATATTAAAAGACTTTATATTAAACCACTGAACAAGAGCTTTCTTTCAGTGATACTGAGTAAGAATTATTAAAATAATCTCCAGCATCTTCAGAAGAAAGAAATCAAATTTCATGCTTCTGTGCTCCCAGAATATTATAAGGTGAATTCCTGGTAGGTATTAAAGAACTCACCAGCAGTAGTGGAGTAATCTGGGCTGCTCTCTGTGGTAGTTTCATCTTTGGGATGTTACTCTGCACTGTCATTTGGCCAAACAGTTACTTGATGAGTTAGATGGATGTTTTCTCCTGAGACAATTGATACCAACTCTGTCCACCCAGTTATTATAGAGTAAAAGGAGTCAAGTTTTTGAAGTCTTGAGTGATTGAATTTTGACTGCTGAGCTGGAGAGATAGTTGCCATTTAAATGAACTGAGATGAGACACTGGAGGAGGGGCCACTGCGGACTCTGTCTGTAGTGACTGAGGCTCAAATTTTGGATGCTGAAGGGATGGTGGAAAAAAAAAAAAGCCATTTAAAAAAAAAACCCTCCTGGCATTCCAAAGTGACCAGTGCTCTGTGCTACTTGTAGGCCCCTAGTGTTCCAGCGATGTAGGCAGCAGGACCCTCCATTGCACAGACTGTGCTGCTGCCCCACCAGTGCATCATCCTTCACAAAATAACTGCACAAGTAGTAATTGCCATCGAAATAGAGAACGCTGGGGTGAGAACTTCACACCTTCCACCAGACTGAGGAAGAGAACATCATCATCCTGTCCAGATCCACAGGTACATTTCATCCTGCCTCCCCAGCATGGTGAGTCACCTTCACAGTGCTGTCCCTTTCCTGCCAGGACAAGAAAAGGGCTGTGAGTAGATAGCTGGAAACTCGGGACAGAGGTGTTTATTTCCTGGCTGTAAGGCATTAGCTGGAAAAAATGTTTAGTGGAGCTGTCAGGTGAGCTCAAAACTGGTGAGGGCCATCAGTTGATCTTGATTGAGATCTTCTAATGCAACCAAGTGGTTGAAAAACAAGTCATTAATCAATGCTGAGCCTGGGGTCAAACAATTTTTCCAATTTGCTGTATGGGACAAGTCCCTGCAACACATGAGTCACCTGGGAGTTGTCCCAGAATGTGCTTCAATTTGTTCCTGCCAACATACAGATCGTTAATGCCTTTCCATATCAGCTTCTCCATTTTAGCCTCGCTTGTGGGATCCTGGTTTATGCTCTTGGCAAATGACAGCAGTGCATAAGCCAAAGGAAAGCCCTAAATTTGTAGTTATCTTTCTGGTTCCCATACCAAGGAGGAACCTCTCTAGAAGGCTGACACCAAGTTGGGAAGATCTGTATTCTGGAAATGCCGAGCTGAAGTGTGTGTGCTGTGGGGAAGGCGGTTTGTCAGGGGTGATGATTTCTTTATGGAGCTGTTTGGAGTTGATGAGCTGCTCTGCTGCCTGGGGCACCGGGAGCAAGGTAAGTCCCACACAAGTGCGTTAATCTTCCTGGGAGAAGCCAGCCTGTGCCCCAGCAGCGCCATGAAGCACCACCTGCTGACAGACCCTGGGAGCTGGAGAAATGCAAACAGTCGTGAAACAAGGTTTGACTGGGATCGATGTACAAACTGCCAGCCCGGCTGTAATTGTACAGGTGTGGAAGGGACAGCCCGAGGCAGGAGGAAGTGTTGACTCTGTTGGAGCGAAGATCTATGTAAGCTGTTAACACAATAACAGAAATCGATAAGCGAGGGGGCTGTAATCATCTTTCCTGTAGCTTCTCTTCGGCAAAGCTGCGTTCACACTGTAACTCCAGGCACCCTCCTGCTTGGGATCCTGTCCCAGGGAGTCCCCAGAGGGCTCCAGGTCCATAGAGCTTTGTATGTTGGCACTTAGTAGAGCCTTGCCCACACATTCTCCCTTTCTTTCTCAGATTAGAATCAATTCAACCGCAAAGAGCTTAACCTTGATCACTGCAGTTATTTACAGAAAGAACGTGGCTGCAAGCCAACCCTCATTACGGCTTCCTGGGAGACCTTGAGCTCTAGGTGTATCTCTCTAAACAACCGCAATGACCTGCAGAACAAGGAAGAAAGGGTTTAATAAACATTTCCAAGGCTCTGGGTGTTCTTTTGTAGAAAAGCCTTTACAAAGAGAGACTCCTCTGCTTGCACTGGAAGTGGGCCATGGTCCAAAGTCCTTTGTAAGAGCACAGTGAGTCTGTGCCTCTATGCTAAGGGAGATTGTTGCTGCATCTGCTGCCTGGAAGTGGGATACCTGGTGTAGCAGAAGGGCTGCATCTGTCGGCACCTGTAAAATGAGAGTTTGGGGTTGTGCACAGAGTTACACGCAGGCAAAGGGTGTAGCCAACTGATCTTCACGCTTGGTCCTCCCCTTAATCCTCTGCAAAAGCATTCTCCATGGTTTGTCCTGCCTACTTCAAGGCCACTGATGTCCTTGCAGCTGGACATCACACTTAGAGTGAGTAGTCACCCACTTGGTTTCCTTTGGAGACCACAGTGTTGCCGACCTTTGCTAGTGATTGATTGCCCTTTGCAGCAGGAAACCAAATTGCTTTCACTTGCTGCTGCTGTTGTAGGTTTGTCGTAACCAGCACGAACACTGGGAGGGAACTAGATGGGTTGGAGCACCTCTTGAATTTCCTCCTGTTGTTAGCACTGGGGGGCAATGCTGTTTCCAAAAAGCTACTGGAACTAAACCTGGAGTGTTGCACTGCTGCAGGCAAGGCTCAGGAAGTACTGTAGGCAGGCTGTGAGTGAAGGAGCAGCCTCTCCCTGTGCAAAAAGCATCTGTAGCATCACTTCTTGTAGGCTCTGAAAAGTGCCTTGAGTGTTCTGGTTCCACTGGAGAGCAGTATTGTTTCTAAATTTCTAATCCATGATTCCTGGGAAGGGAATGATGCTTCTTCTAGTAAGCAAGAGTGTGGTCATTGCTGGTAGCATATCCAGTGACCCCAAAGGACTTTAGTTACTTTCCAGTCTGGAATGATCCCTTCTGGAAGAGATCCTCTTGCTAAGTTGGGTATGTGGCAAATTGTATCAGATTTCCCACAAAAAATCAAAGCTCTAACTCAAATTAATTTAAAGAAAAAAAAAAAGACTCTTTGGAAGGGCCTGTGCAAGGGTTCATTTCCCCTTTCAGGGTGTTTCAATGGAAATTGGATTTCTGAATAATCTTATCCTCATTCTTCTTTTTTTTTCTTTTTTTTTCTTTTAATGATTCTGCTTCTGTGAATAGCTGGCAATGCTGCATTTCCGTCAGGATGCAGCAGATTTTCTAAGTTTACAGATTTCAAGACAAAATGCCTTCCTTCTGGAATGAAGGTGCCATATGGCTTGAAATGCATAATTGATCACTGCTCAAAATAGGAGCTTCACAGAAAGTCACCTGGACGTCCAGCGCGTGTGTGCAGAGGACATGAGAGACCTTGATACGTTTTTTTGTTTCCTGGGACCGTTGATACAGGGACAGGTTTTTATGGCTTTTCCTAGAGGTTCTGATGCTTGTGCTCTCTCTCTAGCACTGCACAGACTGTTTCACCACTGGATTGTATATTCCCATCATGCCAGAAGATCTTGGGACTTGCATTAGCAGGTGCATCAGTCTTATGCTTGCTGATTCCTACTGGGCTTGGCTGGATGAAAAACACCCCAGACAAGCCTGATATTCGTGATATAGCCCAGAAAAGGCCACAGTTATCTCAGTGAATCTAAAACAGCTCAAGTGCATCAAATTTGGTGGGCTGAATCCAGCCCTTACTGTCCCATGCTTCCCTACCGCCGGTGGGACGTGTAGCTCCGCACAAGCAGTCATTCCCAGCTCTCCTGCAGAGTCAGGCAGGTTCCCACTGGTGTGGGAGGGATGTTGTGGTCCCTCTGGCTCTGTGTCCTGCTGGCTGGTAATGAGCAATGCCTTAAACCACCCAGTACTGTAGGTGCTTTTCTGTTCAGGTCCCTATGGATTATAGCAAATTCCGTAAGAGCAGTAGTGGAAAATAGCCCAGCAAAAAGAGTGGAGGAGGGTGAAGAAATCAAGGAGACTACTCAGACTGACCCAGGCTTTTAACTTCATCTTGATTATTTTAAAAAGTAGGTGATAGAGGCTGCTTCTGTAGCCTCCTGGGGGAACTGAGTCCTTTGGCTATTTTAGTAACATTCTAGGAGCTGACAGCTCTGGTTTCTGGAGGATTTCTAGTTTCCTCGATGTTAGCAAGCCCTGCTCAACAGGAACCTGCTGACACACCTGGTTCTGATGCTGCTTGTAAAGCTGCTAATCAAGGACAGCGTGTGGGAAGGCAGTCGTGTGGGAGGAGGTGCTCTGCAAGGAAGTCAGCTCCAGTTTTGTTTGCTCAGTTTTCTCTGTTATCAAACTGTGTTTCGGGTTTC
>NW_010288195.1:7166-7428 GCF_000700745.2 Antrostomus carolinensis
CAGGATTTGGAGGCACTGAATCTCTCCTCAGTGGACAAGGCAGGAAAATGCCAGCAATACCGAATCTGGGACACCAGGACTGCCCTGAGGATGCTGTGTGCTGCAGCCTGCTTAGAGGTGCAATCTACAGGAGGCTTTTCCCTCTGGGTTGCTCCAACACCCCCATGGTAGCATGGCTGGATGGATGGTCTGAAGGATTTCACCACACTGAGGAAGCCAGATTTTGGGCAAGGAGATCCAAATAGGAAAAAAAAATTACTGC
>NW_010288195.1:7465-14505 GCF_000700745.2 Antrostomus carolinensis
TCCTGCTGCCACTCAGGAATTGCACAGGAGCTGCAGATCAGATCCATGCTGAGAAAATTGTTGGTAACTCAGGATGCTGAACCAGGCAGGAGAAACCCCCCCACTGATAAATGAGCCTTCACATCCCCAGGAAAAAGTACCAAATAGGAAATCCCAGGGGTGTAATGAGCCTGGTTGCTTTCATCACCAGGGTTGCCTCCCTCGGCTTTTGCTCTTTAGCGTGGATGTGGGAGTTGCTGTGCTGAATGCAACCCCTGGATTTAGCAGGCTGCCTTTAACGCCTTGTCCTCACGAACCCCTCGTGCAGTGACCCAGCCCTCACCGAGCACACGCTGCAGGGTGTGCCTGTTGTTTGGCTCATCTCTGGTGTGTGTGTGCATGCTTGGGGCAGTTGCTAAGGCAGGGTAAGTCTGTCCCTCTCTCTATGCTTTCAAATTTCTGTTTGATCTAGAGGTACATGTGTAGTAGGTCCATGCAGCCCAGTGCCAGACTGGTACCTGTATGGGAGAGCACAGGTGATGCCACAGATCAGGTGTGAACAGTGTGTGTGTGCACAGACACAATGTGAATGGTACCGACCAGCAAAGTGGGTTTCAGTTCAGTGCCCCCCTCCCCAAACTGTGCTGCAGAGTCCGGTGGGGAAGAGGGACTGTCCTCTGCCACCTGCTAGGATGCAGCATGGAGGTGAACATCTCTGGAAGGAGACGTGTCCTGGCCTCCTCACACAGGGAGATGCTCAGCATGTGCATGTGCAGCACAGAGGTGTAACGGGAGCCAGGTCACTGCAAGGCTCTGGTGACAGGAGATGTGCGAGTTCTGGTCAGAGGGACAGAAACACTGAGTTCGCCGGCTGCTGAAAAAGAACCAGGTGGGTGAAAAATGAGAGCACGTCTGGAACATCTACCTCCATCTTTTCAGCCTGCACAGCAGGAGACTTGCAGGTGTGGTGGTGCCATCTAGAAAGACTCATTTGAGCAGAGAGATGTCTGGATTGATGGCTCCATTTCAGCTTATTTTAGCAAGTAATAGGCAGAGGGGGGTGATGTTTATCACTGAAACCGGAGCTGGACCTGGCTCGTCCTTTAGATCACAGCTCTAATCGGTTGGACTGACTTGGACTGTAAATCACTTTAGCAGCACTAATAACACAGAGTGACGGGTACAGTAAACCCTCTATTGCAGCAATAACCTGGTCCTGCTGGTTCTTTGACTCAGGTTGGTGCTTCTGCGCTGGTTTGTTTATTAAAACTCGTTCACAAAAGTCACCTGGGTGGCTGCTCTGAAATGGCTGTTCCCCTGCCATTCCCCAACCTGGCTTGGGCTCTTTTTATAGCCTGCTGTAAAATTGTTTATTTTTGCACCTGTTTATAAAGGCTTTTTGGCCACAGGGGTCTCATGATGTTGTTTTCATGGCTTCTGGAGCAGGGCTGCTCTGTTGTTGCTAGAAATAATTGCTGTTAATTAATTCTTTGCTGATTTTTCTTTGGCAGGGCATATTGAAACAAACAAATAAGTGAGCAGCATGCTCTGTATCTCGATGTTGTGGGAGCTTTTAGGAGGCATGCAGTGACATCCAAACAATCTCATCAGCAGCTAGAGGAAGGCAGGACATGGACCTCCACTTTCTGTGGACAAAGTTAATTGGGGGGAGGCTCAATTACTGTCTCCAGCTGTTCAGCAGCTTCCTTCAGGCCATCATTTCTAATCTCTTTCTAGAGAAAAACCACAGCTTTGTTTCCATTTAATGCTTTATTCAAATCACAGCTGAGCAATGTTACAGAAAGTGATGTGGTCTCAGATGTCTGAACTGGATTGGCAGCTGAAGGCAGCAGTCCGTGATACAAAACCGACTGCTGGGACCTCTAATTGCACCGTGTTCTCTTCTTCTCTGTGCCCTTTTAAAATGCCTTGTCTTCTTTCTGAGGGACACGGGCTCTGCTGCAGACACTTTCACACCAGAAGCGATATCCTGGGCTTCAGCCCCTCTGTCCTATGGTCCTGCCTACAGCATCTCCATCATCCTTTTAGCACTGGGTCCCTGGCAGGAGCAGCCACTGGTTCCCAGGACCCCCAGACCAGGCAGCAGTTGGCTGCTCCGCTTCCATCTCCACCCTGCAATGGGACATCATGCAGTGCAGTCTCCCTCTTGAATGTCTCCAAGCTGTTCCTGGAAGGATGAGCCATTTAAGCCAGGAAGAGATTAAATTATTGGAATTGAGCAAAAGCAATTTCCATGGTAAGTGCTTGCCCTGCGGTTTGCACGTCGAACCTGTCCTGCTGCTGTCTCTGACTCAGACTGAATTGATGATGACCCGCTCTGAATAATCACTTTTGACTTTTCTTGGAGGAGCTGATGCCCTGACATATGAATCTCTTCACACATATGTTGGCTTTCTCCATACAGAGCTTCCCCAGGCCTGAATATCTTAATTACTATAAAGCAGCACTAATGCTGAAAGCAGTGGTCTACCACTGGTGTAGGTGAATTATTGACTTCATTGGTCTAATTTCATCTTCTCTGAGAGCAGAATAGAGCCCATCATTAGGCTGTAGAAATCAGTATGGTTCCATTAGAGTGCGTGGTAGCTGCCCTGGAGCCAATTCCCCCAGCTGTCCCCTCCACGTCACATTTTACATCATATGACACAGGTTTGGTACAACAGCGACAGGACTGTTGCAATGTGGTTTTTCTTGCATTGAGATTTCTCTGTGTACTGTAGAGCAGATGTACAAGTATCCAACATCCTCGAGCTATCAATTACCCCCTCGCTCTCTAGGATGTCTCTTGGCTCCCAACCACCCCATCAGGGTGACTGAGCAGCCCCTCAGCCCTATACCAATTCCCAAACCAGCCCATCGCAGCAGCGACCCTGGCCAGAGCGTGGGCAGAGAAGAAACAGAAAGGATGTCCTGAGCACACCGCGGGCAGGCTCAGAAAAGTGGTTGGAGCTACTTTCCTTTTTGTTGCAGCACAGGAGAGCAGTTCTCAGCTTCAGGGTGTTGCAGAAGCCTAAGAAATGGTGATTAAGTCAAATAGCAGAGAGATTTTTGCTCTGCACCTCCTTCTTGTCCTCACTCTCCCCATTTCTTCTCCCTTGCAGAGCATCTCTGTGGTCTGGTGTGCACAATGTCACCTGCATGACTATTAAATGATGGGAGTAAAGGGCTCTCCTTTTTTTCACACTGGTAACACTGGGCTTTAACAGAGTTAACCACTATGCAAATGTAATGAAACCCTGATCTGCAAATGGCTCCGCAGCGAGGCACTTTTAGAGTTGCACGATGCCTTTTCTTCTTTGAGGGCTGGTGCAGGTGCAGAGCAGCTCTGCAGAGACAGGACTTCAATCTGTTATTTCTGCACCCTCGCATCATTTTCTCTCATCATCCTCTTCAACTTGTCCAACACATCCTAACCATGCAGATGCAGAGCTTTTCTCCATTCTATGGGAGAAAATCACATAATGTTCATAAAGCAATTTGCTGAAAATCAGAGAAAGTTGGCACAGGTATCAGTTTTTCAGTTTAGGAGTTTTTAATTGCCCTGATCTGAGCTCTCTACTCTGTGCCATTCCTTCCTCCCAGCTGTAGCCACCCTTGACTTAACTGGATAACCCAGAAAATAACAGGGTTTTTTTTTTTTTTTTTTTAAGAAAAATCTCTAGGATTTCAGTTGGTTTTGTTTTCTTGGGGTTTTTTTGGTGGGGGGGATTTTTTGTTTGTTTGGTTGTGTTGGTTTTTTGGTTTTTTTTCCTGTTAAACAGGAAACCATACTGCAATGGAAACTAGCTGCTTTAGCATGGGTGTGAGTAGCCAGCACTATGGTTTATTCACACGAATCTCCAGCTGCAAGAGCTGCCTCCCCTGTAGTGTTGAGGAAGCCTAAGGGATCCAGCCTGGCATATCTACTACTCCAGAGAATTTTGCTTTAATGCAGTTGCAGTGGCATGAATTATTGATATTTCTGTTAGGGTTTGCTGTTCGCGCAGGAATTTGTAATGGTTCCCCACATTGTGCTGTGAACGTGCTCCTGGGTCACGTAAAGGGTTGAGGTTGAGTTTAACACCCTTTTACTTGTGTGATTGTGACCTTGATTTAGTCATTTCGGGGTTGGGGCTGCAAAATTAACTAACAAATAGTGTAAGCAGCTCTTTCCTAACAAAACGAGGCAGTCCTGGGGTGAAAGGAGCTAAGATGGAGGGGCAAGAAGAAGGTATAGTTGTATTTGTGCATTGTCAGGGCATCACCACAAAGATGCTGAAGAGGTTTCTGGGAATTTCTGAGCATCCTTTGCCCTGACCTCAGAATCTGCCATTTCCAGAGGCTGCCCTTGCTGCCACTGTGCTTAGCGCCTGGGGAGATTGCCTTAATAACAGCGGTTTCTAAGGAAACAACCTTGCCACTTAGAAAAGACGGAGTTAAAAGTGTGCTTGTTTACAAACAAACACGTTTTACACATAAATATATAAGTATTTATATACATATGTATATAAATTTATACCAGACTTAACAAGTCACTTAGCAGTGGAGAGACAGAAAGTGTCTGAATGAGGGTGATGTGTTGGCAGCGACAACCGGTCTCCAGAGAGTTTGGCCAGAGACTTTGCAAAAGGTGGGAGCAAATTCATTAAGTGTTCCCTGGCAGGTCATTCCCACAGGCAGCATGTGGGGAAAGGCTCAGATGTGATGTCAGCTCCTGCAGGCACAAGCAGCAGGGAACAGTCTGAAGTGGACAACGCCGAGCAATGATGCCTGTCAGCCTCCAGGGAGCCTCTGCCAGCCTGCTGGGACAACCTTCACCCTTTACTCCTGTGGGATGGTAAACTCTGAACCCCTCCCTGCTCCGCACCAGGGATCACAATCCTTAGGAGCCAAGGTCCATCAGGAGAGCCTCACTGCCTGCCCTGGATCAACACTGTGCTGAACAACACTGGAGCAATACCCAACCTCTTAACCCTGGATAAACCAGGAGTTACTCTACGGAGATACCCTTGTATATGTGAGGTTGAATCAAGCCTTTGCTTTTGCACTGAACAAAAGTTTATCTTCAGTTCTGGCTGATTTAGTTCCAACTTTTCTCCCTCTCTCTTCATGTCCCGTTACCCATGTGAGCTGTTTCTTTCCCACTGTAAAGTCTGGAGCAGTAATTGTGATGGAACTTAAATGCTGAGGATCGCTGTTGATTGTCCTTTGGTGGCCCTGTCCTCCTGCTCCGCCTGCCCTTTACAAAATGCTCCCCTCTCATCATTGACAACAGGCTCTGTTATATTTGATTTTATTACAAGATATAAATTTCTGTCTGCAGCCCTGGCTTCCAGCACACGGAGGCGAGAGAGGGATTGCCTAGCAACCAGGAGAACAGAAAATTAAGACAATCAATAAGTCTTAATGGAAAGCTAAACAGAGACTTTAAAACCAATCCCCCTCCCAGCCCCTGCCCTCGGTAAGTTCATGATGATGTGCAGCATCCTGGCTATTGCATGAAGAATTCCGCAAGTGCATGTGATGGAAAAGCCAGAGGACTGGGGCTGTGTTGTGATTGAAGTGCAAATGAACACCTAACCTAACTTGGACTTAGGTAAAGCTCTGGTCTTGTAAGCGTTTACACTGACAAGCCTGAATCTAGCATGGGTGTGGAGGATTAGGGCTGAGATACTGTGCTGGAGCTGGTTTTACTCAGTGGATGTTAGAAGTCAATGTTCTGCTCCAGGTTAGTATTAGTGACTTGGAGGCTGAAGAAGGTGAAGGTCTGGATGTGACAGCTCAACTTCTCCACAAAATGCCCGTGTGGGGGATTACACCTTTGGCTACATGGGAATGAGATTCCAGACACCAGCAGCCTGCACCTGTAAAACCAGCAAACCCCAGCATGATGTGTAATGCTGCGTAGAGTCAGCAAGGAACGGTCCGAGGTCACTTCAAAACAGTTGGAAATCAGTTTGGCTACACTCGCTTGTCTGACAGCACAAATGCAAATGTCATTTAGGAAAATGTATTCCAGGCAAGGGCAGCATTGTAAATCTACCAGGCCAGGATTCTGCCCATATTTAAGGGTGTTTGCTATTTTCTTCCCACAAACTGTTCCCTGGAACCTGCTCACATCTGCACAGGTTGGTAGGACCAATATTGTGATTTGGTTGTGGAAGTTTTCCAGGAGCTACTTGCACCCTCCTCCTGCAGATGTGCCCTGAACCTCGGGGGGAGCATGAACAGTGTGAGCTGAGCTTTGCAGGAGGGTGCTCTGCTCTGTTGGAGGAAGCAGAGATGGACAATTTGAATGGAGGACTTGCCTTGCAAAACCAAAAATGTTTCTATAAGCAGAGCTGTATGAACCACAAATAGGCCAGAGCAGCATCACAGATGCCTGTGACCCATACCTGAGAGGAAGGTTTCAGGAGGGTTTGGGTTAGCAGCCTATGAGGCACAGCTCTGAACCCCTCCTCAGCCAGAGGTTTCCCACATCACCCCCCGAGTCACCCTCTAGTCCTTAGCTGGTAAAACAGGGACAGGAACATTGGTCTGTAGGTGACACAAGATGCATGAGTGGCTGCAGCCCTCAGTCCCTGCAACACAGCCATGATGATGTGGGGATGCCGTGACCCTGCTCCAGGGCCCTTTTCTCCCATGACACCATGGAGGGGTGTGAAAAGCATGGGGAGATGCTTGGAGGGCAGTCCTGCCAAGATGCAGACATGGAAGAGGGTGGTGTTGTGTGCTTGGACGGGCAGCGGTGAAGCAGGGGTGTTTCAGAGCACGGGTGGGTGCCAGTTAAACATTTACAAGTACCCTCAAAAGATGCTCATGCTGTAAAGGCACCCCAAATGCACTGCTCAGGAACCCACCAAGGTGCTCGACCAGTGAGGCCCCGTCCAGCAAGGGCTGGGGTGCTGCAAGCTGCAGCCTCCCCGAGGTGAATCCCCTCAGCCCCCACCCTCCCCACTGCCGGGCCAGCTCCCACCCGTGGGTGAGACCGGCCAGGGTGTGTCACGGTCACCCCGAAAGCTGTGAAGGGGCTGCTGGGGGATGGGAAGAGCACTGGGGAT
>NW_010288196.1:0-6524 GCF_000700745.2 Antrostomus carolinensis
GGCTGTTCCCGCGGGGCTGCCCGGGGCGGTGCGCCCTGCACAGGGACACGGAGCGGTTTGGGCTGGAAGGGTCCCGCAAAGTCCATACAGTCCCGCAAAGTCCTTACAGTCCAACCCCCCCTGCCATCAGCAGGGACACCTTCCACTAGACCAGGTTGCTCAAAGCTTCATCCAACCTGGCCTTAAACACTTACAGGGAGGGGGCACCCACAACTTCTCTGGGCAACTTGTTCCTGTGTCTCACCACCCTCACAGGAAAGAATTTCTTCCTTATGTCTGGTCTAAACCTGCCTTCTTTCAGTGTGACACCACTGCTGCCTAAATTCTGTACCAATCTGCTCCCAATAAGGTCCCAGTTGGGACCACAGACTAGTGGTGCCAATGAGACCACTTACTTGTCTTGCAACTGTCTCCACCTCACCTAAGTTTCCCTTTACCTTACCCATTCCCAAGCTTTCAGGGCTCTGGCTGCTCTGTGCTGGAATTTTCCTCATTGGAGAGACCCTCTGGAGGTAATTTTAACAGGAAGAACCTGGGCCTGAATCCTTTGTAGCTTTTTTTTTTTTTTAATCATAGAATGGTTTGGGTTGGAAGGGACCTTAAAGATCATCTAGTTCCAATCCCCTTGCCGTGAGCCGGGACATCTTCCACTAGCCCAGGTTGCTCAAAGCCTCATCCAACCTGGCCTTAAACACTTCCAGGGAGGGGGCATCCACAACCATTCCAGTGTCTTTACTGTCCTTCATGCTCTTTACTGTTGTGATATATGAAATGCTCACGGCTTTCAGCTTCTGAGAGGCATCTGAGATGTAGTAATCCATGTACTGCTGGGCAGAGAGCATCAAGGGATGAGCTATGGGTGCCCATACCTGCACAGATGCAGGGATGCAGCACGCCCATCAGGGTGAGCAGGGAGGGGGGGAGTCCCCGTGGTGGCTTCATTTCTTCAAGCAGCGCTGTCACTAGAGGAAGCACGCCTGAGTTTTGCAGCAAGATCAGTAAAGAAGGATGTATTTAAAAAGGCTGAAGGAGTCTAGATGAATACTGGCTGTCACTGCCCAGGCAAGCAAGCCTGTCTGGCATTTGGCAGGGCTGGGAGCACACAGCCACCGATGAGGGACCCAGAGCAAGGCTGGCCAGGACTGAAGTGGTTAGAGGCCAAGTGTCCCCACTGCTATTGCACACTGACTAAAACTCCACTCCAGATTTGAGGAGGGGGCTCTTTAATGCCATTTGGCAGCACATAACAGTGCCTGATGGCTCCAGGGGGCTTAGATGGGGTCCTGGGCCATGGGCAGGGTGAGGGAAGCCCCAGGGGGTGGGCAGGGACAGAGTTGTGGGTGCCCTCTGGGCCCTGGCACGTGGAGCTGGTGTGTGGTGTGCCAAGCACGGATGCAGTAAAAGGGACTTCTTTGTTTCATGAGATTTAATATTTCACCCAAGCTTGTTTGCATTAAAGCTGCTGTCTAAATCATTAGGTTTTGCATTTGTTGCCCCAGCTTTTCAGAATGGTTTCCTAATTCGCTAATTAACCAAGAATGTTAAAAAAGGTGAAACTCTTGGGGTCTTGGATGTTTGGCAAGACCTGTTAGCACACAAGGACTATTTTTTCCATGGTCTAACCAAACCTCTTTGTTCTGGAATTTAAGCATGCCTTTATGCCTTGTCTGTCTGCATGCAGTGTCCTGTGAGAAGAGCAGCGTGCTTGCTCTCTAAGGATTCTCCTCACAGCAGACAAACTCTTTGCATCTCTGTCCACCACTTCAAACATCTCCCTCAGCTTCTTCATCAGCCTGAACTGAGAGGCTATCTGCAGAGCCAGAAGTAAATTTCCTGCAAGGCAGCCAATACCACCATCACCAATAAGCAAGGAAACGGCCCTATTCAGCAAAACTTAACATAGGAACTTTCTACATATTCAATGATCAAATCATTGAGGAAAAAATTAATATAGTTCTGGATATCTTTTGGGATGTTCATATATTCATATATGTCTGAATATATTTGGCATTGTGTTAGGCAAAGATGAGCCTGGAGGTATACAGATGTGTATACATATACACAGACATACACATATTTGTGTAGAGGAACCTGAATGTTCTCTTGATTTTGTCATGGCAGAGATGGTCTGTGAATGTTCCAGTCTGTCCCTGCAGCATACAAGGGGTACAAGAATTTCTGGGTGACAGGAGCAGTGAGAAGCACTCAATTGTTGTCCTTAGACTGACCAAGTGTCCCTGAAAGGCATCTCAGACCCAGTCCCACAGGACTCTCTAGTGATCTGTTGCTGATGGTGTAGCTAAGATGCTGGAGATGCATGAGGAACTATGGAGTGGAGAGGGAAGATGCACGGGATAAGATGGAGACAGTGGTATTTCTAAATGGTGGAATGAAACACCTTTCTTGACAGTTTATAAGTAGGAATGTGAGGGTGGGGGTGAGGTAGAGAAGATAGAGTTTGTATACCGTGGCTGTGTTTCCTTTATTTCTCCCTTCTCAGTGCAAGGAGACGTGATGGAGTCCACAGGCTGAGTTCTGTGGGATTTCTATGTAGGCTCTCTGACCTGACACATTTCTGCAAAAAGCCATTCAGACCTTGCAGAACTTGCTGAGCATGTGAAAACTCAAAGGAGAAAGTCCTTATTCCACTATTTCAATGTCACAGCTACGAAGAGGGGAACCAGATTGCCAGCACATGCCTTTGGATCACAGCCACCCACAACTGCATCGCACCCAGCTTAGCACAGCACTCGGGAGCCAGCAGAGAGAGATGCTACTGTACAATAGAGAACCCTGTCATTGCTTCACTGAACATACTAGAGCAACCAAACTAGCAGCAGCCTTCTGCTGCTTATCACATCAAGCAAGCATCTCTTTGTGTCAACATCCTTCTCTACCTGACCCTTTGCCTTTTTCTTGCTCTACTTTGGTACCTGCATTTTCTTAACTGATGCTGGTGATTTGTGTTTCTGTGTGCTGCAGTGTAACAGGAAATAATTTGTAGGGACTGGGCAGGAGACTTACCATAGCTATGATAAATACTGTTGCTCCACTGCACACTGGGCACAGGGGACAGCTCTGTGTGCCTGGCACCACAGAGGCTGTCTAATGCTGCTGGACAGGAACGCTTGGCACTGCAGGGTCTTGCCAGCCCTGCTCCCAGGCTGTCCTTTTCCCAGCAGGACGGACCTCGTACTACATCACTCCATTTCACAGCACTGTAGCAGACCACACCAGTACCAGAGCTATGGAGGGGCAAACTCTCCCTGCCCCACAGACCCAGGGACAGAGGGAAGCAAAGCCCCTCCCTGGGACGCACATTGCCCTGCTGAGCTGCCCTCCTAGTGCCCTACAAAGGGACATCCTGCCATGCTCCCAATGCTTTGGGGGGGGTCCTTCCCAGCCCTGCAGCATCCCTTGAGCAAAGGAACCAAGGCTCCTCTCGACAGGGGCGTGCTGGGGGTGCCCGTTGCGAGGCCAGGAGTCCTGCAGTGGGTGTGGAGCTGTGGGGCCACATTACAGAGTGCAGGGGGATTGATGGCCATGTGCGGCTTCCCGTGTTTCTCGGAGGACGTGGATGCAACTGAGGCTCCATCTCCCTGGAGGCCTGGCTGGGGGGGGGTTTTCCCACTGAGGCTCCATCTCCCTGGAGGCCTGGCTGGGAGGTGTTTTACTGGGCAGGGACATGGCAGAGCTTTTCCCCCTTAATGTAGCTTTGCAGCCTTTTTTTTTTTTTTTTCCCAGGAACTGTGTAGAGGATCACATTATTTACCATGTCCTCTCTGTGTGTTTCTGTCAAAACAGGCAAATGAAGATTTCATTAAACAGATGTGCAGTGCTGCTCTGCGTGCCAACGTCTCCTGCTCAGCCTTGAACCTGGCTGCTGCTCTGAGGGACATCCAGATATAGGATGAAAAAATCGCAGCCAAGGACCTGCAGGTAAAATTGTACTTTGACGTATTTGGGAGATGAAATTATCTGTCAGCTCTCGCTGATCTCTTCCCCCACTGCCCCCCTGATAAAACCCATCACAAACACATTGCATATGCTTACTAGTCCATCGCTAGATAAAATATACACAGGATAGTTGGATATATTATCTTTTTTTTTTTTTTTTTTTTTTTCCAAATAAATGCTTCTTCCAATCCACGTGTTTGTTATCTATAGCATATAAAATGATGGAAGGATGATGCACATTCAGTTTTTTCTTCATGGGTCCTCTTCCACAATTTCAAATACAATATTTCCTTTAGCCCTTTCCCTTAGTTGCACACAAAAAATAGTCTCTACTAATACTCTCAGGTTTTTTACATGTTTATATATTCATCTAATAAATGAAAACAGTATGTATCTTCTCACAGATCTGACAATAAGCATTCCTGTTTGCCATCTTCTGTTTAATACCCCCTCAGGAAATGAATGAGTGGTATAAAACCAGATTTTCTGACTTTAATCAAGCTTCCACAAAACATGCCGAGGATGTGAGACATTTCAGGAAAGGAACTGGGGAAAGAAGTGTAAGTGGAATTGAAAACCCCTTCCAGCTTATGTTATGTCACTTCTAATGGAAGCCTTTGTTATGATTTCACTAAGTTAGGTAATGTGACAGTTGTCTGATATTTTCCCCAATAATGGTGGTCTTTTAGGCTATATTCTGCAATGAAGGAGGTGGATTGGAGGAGTGGTGACTCTGGATGTGACCTCATGTCAAACCAGTAGGAAGTATCCACAAATAACGTTTATACATATGAAATAAAAATTCAGCTGCTCAGTAATGCGCGTATCTGAATGTGTTGGTTTTGATTCACAATTTCAGGGGCAAAGCGTTTATATTGGAGAATTTTTTACTTTAAGCACCCTCACCCTGCCCCCCAAAACACACACACATACAAGAGTCTTGCAAAGGCGAGCATTTAATATCTTACATAGAAGACATTCAGGATAATTTCATTAGATGAGGGAAAGAATCATGAGGGTCCAGTTTACAACACGAGGATAAATAACAAGGGACAGAGGCATTATTAAAACCATCAGCATTGTTGTGAGAACTCCTTGGCGAGGGTACCTGGTTCAGAAAGATGCTCTCAGCCACCAACCTGCGCTTAAAATCATTTTTAAAAATCGCCAGCATTCCCACACAGGAGCCTGTTATTTCGAAGGGTTTTCCTTTCTGGGTCACGGGCACTCTGGCATTTAACCCCACCTCCTCTCAGTAGAACATCCACAGCAGGAACATATGCAGGGAGGAGTATCAAATCAGTGTTATGTTGGTTGGAGGTTTGTTTGGTTTTTTCCCTCTGGTCAGCTGGAAATGGCTCCTCCGCCCCGATGGCTCAGGGCTTCCGTGCGGAAGGTGTCCCTGGCCCTGGTGTGTGGGGTCGGATCCTGAGGCGGGGGTTACGGTGTCCTTCAAGCCCCGGGAGACATGGAGATCAACCCGCAGTGCGGACACCGGGTGGCCCTTCACTACCTGGAGCTTGTGTCCCATCAGGAAGGACTTTCCCTCCTGGAAAGACCAAGTTCCAAGGTGACATGCGGCCCCCTTGAAAGGGTATTTTGTAGATTGCCCCTGTTTTTCCCCCTAAATGCCAGGGCTTAGCAGAGTCACAGTTCCTCCTTTCCCTGTGTTGGTACTGCAGAGGGAGGGTGGCTCTGCTGGGGACCTCCGCGGGGACACGAGGAGGGGACTGAAGGTCTCTCAGGTGACCTGCACCTCGCAGGGAGGGTTCACCTCTCTCTTACCTCTTCGCAAAGAAACAGTTAAACAAACATTTAGTCCTTGTGGGCGATGAAAGGGGTCCTGAGAAATCAGGAGGCTGCCGCCCAACCCAGGGCAGGAGCCCTCTCTACCTTCCCCTGCACCCCTGGGTGCCTCGGGGGACCCCTCCGCACCCTAAACACCTTCTGGAGAAAGCGACTCTGACCCGAATGTGTCGGGTTTTGCCCTGAGCTCTTGGTCTCTGCGGAAGAAAGGATGCTGCCGTAAAATGGAAAGGTCCCGCGTCCCTCCGCAGGGTACCGCGGGTGCTCCGGTGCCACCCCAGGCTTGCACAGGGGCTGTCCCCACCTCCCTAGGACCTCTCTTTTCTTTCTCGCTAGTCCTCCAGGTTTTCACTCAAAACCGTGTGTGTGTCTCCCCGTCCCGTTCCGCCTCCCCCCTTTCCCCCACAGCACCCCCTCCACCGCCAGCCCCAACCGTCTGCCTTTGCAGACCTGGTGTGTCGCTTTCCTGGAATTAAATTAGGAACACGTGTTTTCTTGCTTGGCTCGGTCCCGTGGGACCTCGGGAGCCGGGTTTTCTGCACGACTTCGCAAAGGTATGGGGTAACCTTGAAAGAACCCGGCAGGCCGGGAGGGGGGATGCGGCTCCCCGGGGCGCACGGCGGAGCCTGGCCCGAGGAGAAACCCCCCCGCCCTTCCCCAGCAAGCCCCTGACATTACTGGAGAGAAATGAGCGGAAAACAGACAAGTGAATTAATTAGTTGCATCTTCGCCGGATCACGCTTGAGAGACACTTTTCCGAG
>NW_010288197.1:0-211 GCF_000700745.2 Antrostomus carolinensis
AGAGCTGGGCCCCCCCACCCAGAGATCCAGCAAGGGACGTCTCCTGGGACTTAACCCACACCCAGCTGGGGCCAGGTCCTGCCCTGACACTCTGGGGTCCCCCCAGCCTGGGAGTGCTGCTCCCCAGTCCTGTCTGCTCCTGGGCCAGGGCTGGGACTCACCACATGGACAATGTCGAGGGAGAAGATCTGGATGCAGCACACAACAGCAG
>NW_010288197.1:417-633 GCF_000700745.2 Antrostomus carolinensis
CAGATGCTCCGAGCGGGCCTGGCAGCAAACACACGAGTCCCTCTCCTGGGGACAAGGAACTCCGTGAGGGACCTCCAGACGCTGTGCTCTCCCCCAAGAGCCACCGGTGTGTCCCACCACCAGACCCCTGCTCCACAGTCCCCATATCCCCAGAGCCCTGCAGCCAGGGACGAGCCCCCTGGACTCATGGGGACACTGTGGCAGCCCCCGGCCAGC
>NW_010288198.1:0-2771 GCF_000700745.2 Antrostomus carolinensis
TTTATTTCTCATTATCCTCTGATCTGATTTGAAATAAATTAAAATTAATTTTTCCCCAAGTCGAGTCTGTTTTGCCCGTGCCAGTATTTGGTGAGTGACCTCTCTCTGTCCTTATCTCAACCCACAAGCCTTCCATTATATTTTTCTTCCCCCCCTGCCCAGTTGAGGAGGGGGAGTGATAGAGTGGGCTTTGGTGGGCATCTGGCATCCAGCCAGGGTCAACCCACCATACTGTCACAGGCAACATGCCCTCTTGCTCAGCCAGAAGGAGATAATAATCCACGTATGGTGACTCTCAGTGTAGCTGCAGAGAAGAACGAAATTTCTGTGCCCTTTAATATGGTATAGCAGGTATCTGTTCCTGATAACTGAAGAAGTGTTAATTACTACCCTAGGTCTTCACTCGTAGCCCAGGCTCTGGAAAAAAGATGAAGGGGATCTTGCCTGTGCTATGAGAAGAGGGCAACAAGCTCTTATGAGAGCTTGGAGAATGACAGGGAGTGCTGAGGGTCCTTTACTACCCTAAGAAGGATTTTGCTTTTCCCCAGTGGCAGGTGCTTATACCACTTGGCTCTTCTACTGGTTCAAAAAACTGGAGTCAAAATTCCCAGGACAACCAGACACGTTTTGAGACAGATTCACTCTCTTAGCTCTTCTTGGATACATTGCCTCATTTTAAAATATCCTGGTGGGTGAGAGAATGTCTTCATTATCAAATGGAGTGGGACTGTCAGTAGATAAAAGTCCAAATTAAATAAGGATCTATGACAGGAAAGGTGAAATGAGAGCTTCTCTAATTGTAAAATGATTTCATTTTGTCTTGCTAATTATTGAAGTATGAGCTTCATGTAATTATATATAACTGCAAACAGCCCCAACTAACTCTCACTATGCTTGCCCAATTAAATTTTATGGCATTGTGTTTGAATACAGCTCGTTATGCTCATTAATAAAACTGTAGGTGACAATAAACATGAAGGGCTTCTGAAAGGATGGTTGGCATTTGCTCTTTTGCCTTCTTAGCACAACTTGTTTGTTCTTTGAGTAGTGAGTTGCCTCCATACTTGCTTCGTGGCCATGGGGCACCTGGGAAAGTGCAGCCACTCTGCAAGATGGTGATGTGTCCTGCATGTCTGTGTACAAAAGGGACTCCTCAGCAAAAGGCCTGTGTATAGCATAGTCCTCTACAACACTTGCATCCTCACATACACACAGCCCTTGTAGAGGTTGTCCACTGTGAAGACCTTGCTCTCAGAAAACTTTGCCTGAGCTTGGAACAGAAAAGAGGATAGAGTCTTTTTGAAGAAAAAAAAAACAAACCCCACAAGGCCAACAAAACAAAACAGGAAGCAGAGACACCTGAGAAATCTTGTCAGATTGAAAGATTCCTAAATCCTCTTACCTCCTCCCTCTGCTCCTCCATCACTTTTCCACTGACTTGAGAAGCCTGGAGTAACTCCCTCCTGCTACTGAAACTTTGTCAAATTAATTTGATGCTAACCTTTTTTGATGTTATCCTATTTTTTTTCAATATTTATCCATCCTCCCACAGGTCATATATGTCTGTTCCTGGCATCTGTTCCAGTCCCCTTGGGTAGGTGGAGTATGACAGCTTTAATGCAATTTTTTTTTTTGCAGTGTCTGTCTTTCTGCCTCTTCTGTCGCTGAACTTGTCTCATGCGGCAGTGCCTTCCTCACAAGTCTTTTGGTAGGTATGCAGACACACACACTCATGTACACACAGAGGTTTAAAAAAAATGAAAAGTCTGTTCAGACTTATGAGCTCCTTTTTTTCCCATCTTGATCTTTTATAGAATCATAGAATGGTTTGGGTTGGAAGGGATCTTAAAGATCATCTAGTTCCAACCCCTATGCCCTGAGCAGGGACACCTTCCACTAGACCAGGTTGCTCAAAGCCTCATCCAATCTAATCTAAATCTACTCTTTTCCAGTTTATAGGCATTATCCCTCATTCTACCACTACATGCCCTTGAGAAGTCCCTTGCCAGCCTTCCTGTAGGTCCCCTTCAGGTACTGAAAGCTGCTGTAAGGTCTTCCCAGAGTCTTCTCTTCTCTAGGCTGAAAAACCCCAACTCTCTCAGCCTGTCCTCATAGGAGAGTTGCTCCAGCCCTCTGATCATCCTCGTGGCCCTCCTCTGGACTTGCTCCAGTAGGTCCATATCCTTCTTATGTTGGGGGCCTCAGAACTGGACACAGCACTCCAGGTGGGGCCTTACGAGGGCAGAGTAGAGGGGCAGAATCATCTCCCTGGACCTGCTGGCCACACTTCTCTTGATGCAGCCCAGGATACAGTTGGCCTTCCAGGCTGCGAGTGCACATTGCCAGCTCATTTTGGGCTTTTCGTCCACCAGTATCCCCAAGTCTTTCTCCTCAGAGCTGTTCGCAATCCATTCTCCACCCAGCCTGTATTTATGCTTGGGATTATCCTGACCTGAGTGCAGGGCCTTGTACTTGGACTTTTTGAACTTCATGAGGTTTGCACAGGCCCACCTCTCAAGCCTGTCAAGGTCCCTCTGGACAGCGTCCCTTCCCTTCAGTGTGTCAACTGAACCACACAGCTTGATGGCATCAGCAAACTTGCTGAAGGTGAACTCAATCCCACTGTCCATGTTGCTGACAAAGATGTTAAACAGCACTGGTCCCAGTACTGACCCTTCAGGGATGCCACTCATCACTGGTCTCCACTTGGACATCGAGCTGTTGACTGCAACTCTTTGAGTGCGACCATCCAGCCATTTCTTTATCCACCA
>NW_010288199.1:0-2821 GCF_000700745.2 Antrostomus carolinensis
ACCACTTAGTGGCTTCACTTGCATCTGTTCATTACTGAGTTGTAAAACTTAACAAGATCCTTAGGTAGGAGAAGATTCAGAGATCACCCAGTTGTCACATCACATCGTTCCTCTTGGATTGCCAACAACCTTGAAGTGAGTTTATCACCTGGTTGTTTCACATGTGCAAACTCACAACTGTTCTCAGCCCCCTGAGAATTTGATAACCTTAGGACCTTTTGCAAATGTTCTAACATAAAACCATCCGAAGTGCTTAAGCCTGAGGAAGGATGTACAGATAATGATCAATGACTAAACATTCTCCAAGGAATACTGTCCCACTGTGCAGAATCAAAGAGGAGTTCAATCAGCAGACACAGTGATGAAGACTATCAAAAGACCACCGACTCATTTGACTGCTCAAGCGTGAAGGATATTTACATATGCTAAATAGTTATGGGAAATGTTTTGAATATGTAGATAATTTCTCAGAATTTCAATGAATATTCATGTATTAGGTCAATATAACATGTGCTGAGACAAAGATGGACACACACACACCTTGGGGGAGCGATCTCCGTGTGTGTCCAGCGCTGCGAGAAAGAATTCCTGCTTTCTACAACTCCAGAACGAGCCTTGGAGAGTTTCTCCTGACCGGCTTTCTCGCTACCAACAGTCAGGCAAACGGGGCTGTGCGTTGTTAGTCACGACCTGCACCAGAGTGGTGGGTCTGTTGCTGTGGCGGCCCTCAAGGCCCACAGCAGAATTCCACACGGGTCTGCTCAGGGCACGGCACCTCCGTCCCACACCGCGGCTCTTGCCCGGCCTGCACTAGGCCCAGCGAGACACAACCGGAGTAAACTGCAGCGCTGAGTCAGTGCCCCACCTAGTTAGTGCCCCCACCTGCAGCACAGCGCTGGCTAGTAAGTGCACAGTGTTCCTGCCACTCTCTGGCCACCTAATCACATCTGCAGATCAAAGAGGCCACAGGAAAGACCCGCTACTGTGTGCCACGCTGAGGAGGGCCATGGCAAAGCAAGCCCCTGCAGAAACACAGGCAGATAGGGTTTTTTTCCAGCTGTGATGCAAGCCAGCAGGTTCACAGCTCTCGTGGGATTTAAAATCTATCAGGGTATGCATTCATTATTCATGCCCTACGGGGAGGCTCTGGAGCATCTTCCTCAGTTAACTGTTGTACGTGTTTTCTAGAAACCCAGGCAACCAGAAATCCAGGGCAGCAACTGGGAATAAAGATCAACACAGGCAACTCTCAGTATCACAGGGAATTATCACTGTGTTTGGCTGCCAACTCATTTAGTCCCTCTCCCTTCCCTTGCAGGTGAATCTTTAGCCAACTGATCAAAATCCCCACTTCCCAAATGGAGCAGAAACACAGTGCTAAGCCTTTCATCCCAAACCCTCTTGCCTCAATACTGCCTCAGAGCTCTTCCTTTGCATGGAAACTCCACCCGCCCTTACAGCTCTCCTCCCTGACTGCAAGTGTTCTACCAACATGGAACCACATCAATACCCAGAGGTCACTTCAGTACTGCACAGTTAAAAAATGTCCTGTCCCCTGAATAGACCAAGCTTTGTCTTTCTAGGCATTTTTTCAAGACAGCCAACCTAAAGGGGTTTTTTTAAGTATATCCTTTCTCTTATTCTCAAATTTCCTGCCCTTCACAGAGCTCACACATTCTTTTTATGTACTCAAAAGCCTGATTCGGCCACACACGTCCCTTGCCAGAGGACTCCTACAATCTCTCCTGTCCCTGACAGAGCTGAGATAACGCTGTCACAGGCACAGCCCCACGATTGCCCTGCTCGCTGTGCAGTAGTACTGCTGTTCAATACACAGAACATCTGGGAGAGTATCTGGTCTACTTATCAAAAACCATTTTTTATCCAGATAGTAATGATCAAATTATTGTCTTCTGCTATTTCCAGAGAGGAAGTGGGGTGCTGGGACAATTTAATTTGTCCTGAGGAACATATATTGCATTTGCACACTACGACACATTACTATTAAGGTTATGACAAAAAGAACTGGGAACACTTCTTGGAGTGAGCTGCGACATGCAGAGCCTGCCAGCTGTACTGCCCAACTCCTTAACTCATCTCAGCACACAACCCCCTGATAAGCTAACTCCATTAAAGGTGGAGTTGCTGCCGTCCTTTTCCCCTTCAGCTATGCAATTCTGCCCTCTGTCTAGTGATAAAACTGGTATTTATCAAATTCTTAGTAATTCAGCTCACTTAGCTGCCCACAAACTGGTTTTTCCTGTCTGTGTACAGAGAGGTGGGGAGTTATTTCTCTTCATGCTGAATCCATTCCCGTGAGGTCAGGCAAGCAGCAGTGACAGAGCAGGACTGCTCGGACAGTGGGGCAAGAGACACGACAGCAGCCTCCTGCCAGGCTCCCCTCAAGCTGCCAACTGGTTTCTGAGCTTTCTCACACGCGGTAAAATCAACATCCACTCCCACAAGAGAAGGAAAAATGCTTTTGTGTCTTTTTTTTTTTTTGCTTCCACTTATCACAAAAGGAAGATCTAAGAAAGTGTGTGTCACTGGGGAAGAGGTTTAAATGTTTTCATGGTTGCTGTTTATGTTTGAAATTCAGACCTTTGTTATCCTACTGGTTTGGAGAGCGCTCTAGCAGCTTGCCAGAGAGAACAAGCGGGATTATGATGCCAAACAAAACAAGGGTAACGTCTTCTAGGAGGAGAAGCAAATACATTCAGACTGATTTTATGTTTTTAATGGTTTTGATTATTTTCTGTTTAGCCTGCATCTCTGCAACTCCTAGAGGAATTGTACAGTAGACACTGGTTAGTGTGCAGAG
>NW_010288199.1:2864-4063 GCF_000700745.2 Antrostomus carolinensis
CAGTAAGAGAAGAACTCGAGAGGGAAAGAAAAAACAGGCTCTGTAAAATAAAGTATCTGGTGTCTCTTATAACATTACTTTTTCCTCTGCAAATTGGGAGAAGCTGTGACTGGCAGATAGTGCTGTATTTCCGTTGACTCTGGTTAAATAGAAATGCACCAGTTCTTTCAGAGCTGGCAGCAGCACCATAATTGCATCTGGTACTTGAAAACTCTGATCATTCTTTTTCTGTAATTCGATTAAGAAGAATGTCTTGGATCCCTCACTATGCAAGGATAAGTGTTCCGAGGAAACCTTACAATGGAAAAATATGCTAATGATGAGCTATTTCAGTGCTGAACTGATGCTAAGGAACAAGCTCAGCTACAAGTATTCTTGATCACCTTGATATATAAAAAAGCCATAAAATTAATGGAATAATTTTTCTCATCTCTCTTGCCTTCCCCCTCAGTTTCTTGGAATATGGACAAAATTAGTTTAGTAACTATTGCTAAACTGGAGACAGGAGCCAAGGTAGCACTTACCTCTGGCCTGACCAGCATCAGTGTCTGTTGTAAGAAGACTCGTGATAGGGGTGCATAAAATCATCAACCTGTAAAGTAGGAAAGTAACGTCACCACTGCTTGGCTGTAGCACAGTTATAAATTATGGAAACAAACCATGAAGTTCCCTTCTTTTGTCTGTGGTTCGACTGCTGCAGTTAATGTATAGACATTATAGTTAACGTATAGATGTGAAGCAGATTTTGCACCCAAGGGGAGATGGGTTTGCCACAGCGATTGGAAGAAACCTGCAGAGCAGCAGCACACACAGCAACAGCGCGTATGCCTCCTGAGTGTGAGAAATGATAATGTTGTCTTTTTCAACTAGGAGGGCTCAGCTCCTGCAATGTAAAGATGGCATGGCAGGAACTAAGACATCTGTGGCTGAAGGGTCTGAAGTGTGGCCAGAGTCCTTTAAAGCGACTGATTGCTCATGACTCACATGAAAAGAAAGCAGGACAGGCTGTGCACCTGAGATTGGTTTGGGCTGTCCCAACGAGGCCACTGCAGAAGGATGGTCTCTGAAAGCCTTGACCTTGGTGGGCCACTGGCCACACTGGCATTCAGGCGGCTGTGAGGGATGGTGGCTGCTCGGCTGGCACCTGTACCCCTCACGGGCCTCCCCTGCTTGAGGACAACCAGCCAGGTCACAGCCTC
>NW_010288200.1:0-27647 GCF_000700745.2 Antrostomus carolinensis
TTCCCCAGGGGTCAGTACTGAGTCCAGTCTTATTTAACACGTTCATCAATGGCCTCATGAAGGGACAGAGTGTATCCTCAGCAAGTTTGCTAATGATAGAAAATTCAGTGAGACCTGGACAGGCTGGAGAGCTGGGTGGAAAGGAACCTAATGAAGTTCAACAAAGGCAAGTGTGGAGTCCTGCACCTAGGGAGGGATAACCCCTGCACCAGTACTGGCTGGGGGGTGACCTGCTGGAAGCAGCTCTGCAGAGAAGGACCTGGGAGTCCTGGTGGGCAGCAAGTTAAATCATGAGCCAACAATGTGCCCTCCTGGGCAAGAAAGCCAGTGGCATCCTGGGGTGTGTTCAGAAGAGTGTGGCCAGCAGGTCAAGGAAAGTTCTCCCTCTCTGCTGTGCCCTATGAGGCCACATCTGGAGCCCTGTGTCCAGTTCTGGGCTCCCCAGTTCAAGAAAGACAAGCAACTACTGGAGAGAGTCCAGCAGAGGGCTGCAAAGATGATGAAGGGACTAGAGCATCTCTGTTCTGAGGACAGGCTGAGAGACCTGGGTCTGTTTAGCCTGGAGAAGAGAAGACTGAGAGGGGGTCTGATCAGTGTTTGCCAATATCTGAAGGGCAGGTGTTGAGAGGATGATGACAGACTCTTTTCAGTGGTGCTCAATGACAGGACAAGGGGCAACGGGCACAAACTGGAACTCAGGAGGTTCCACTTAAACATGAGGAAAAACTTCTTTAGTTTGAGGGTGACAGAGCCCTGGAACAGGCTGCCCAGAGAGGTTGTGGAGTCTCCTCTGGAGGTGTTCGAAACCCACCCGGACATGATCCTGAACACTCTGCTCTAGATGTACCTGCTTTGGCAAGAGTGTTTGTGCTCGATGATCTCCAGAGGTCCCTTCAAACCCCTACTGTTCTGTGATTCTGTGTTTTGCAAAACTTAGGGTGATGATAGATTTTTGCATTAAGATAATCTAAAATTAGGATTTGCATACTCAGTCTGTACAGAGGAAGATTACAGGGTTACGTGGAAGGGTTAATAGGGAGAGGGGCTGAATGATAGTTTTGAAGGCGACGAGGAACACAAAGAAGCAAGGAAAGTAGATCAAGAAATGAGGAGATGGAGGGCACGTAGCCAACCCAGCAGCCCTGGCCAGGGAGGAGAATGTGTAACTGGTGGAATGAAAAGGCAAAGGGAAGTGATGAATTTTTCTGACAGTCAATAAGTTGAAGTCTCTATAAATTTGTTACAGTTTAATGTGTATGCTGACTATAGGACTGAATAACTTTCCTTTTATCTGTAAAGCGTGGAATGGTCTCAGACAAGTTTAACAGTGAGGGTGTTTCTCATGTTTCTGATTAACATCAAACCTGAGCTCAAAAGTTGCCTAAGCTTCTTAGTTTCCATAACTGGATCTCTTCTGGGGTTTATAGTGTCTCTTTCCTAGAAGTTAAATGCTTATTTGAGACTATATAAGATGTTTTGATAGAATTTAAGGCCTCAGAGAACTCTGTGAACTTCAATTTATTATACGGAGAAACCTCTCAGCAGCATTCATTTAGTAAAAATGGTACGAGTTTTTCTATTTTTTCAAAGATTAGTGATCTTCTCTCTCAAAACTTGATTTCTAGCTGAATACAATGGGCATTTTGGTGTCTTTTCATTCCACGTGCATTTGTTTTGCTGAAAACAAGAGAATTTTGTTAATTTTATTGTGTGGAAATGTCTGTCTTGATGAGAGTGCAGTATTTTCATGAGTAATTTAGAAGAATTTTTTAAGGTTAGTGCAGAGCCAGGCTGGATGAGGCTTTGAGCAACCTGGTCTAGTGGAAGGTGTCCCTGCTGATGGCAGGGGGGTTGGAACTAGATGATCTTTAAGGTCCCTTCCAACCCAAACCATTCTATGATTCTATGATTCACTTGAGGGTCTGATGCTGAGCGTTTAAATACTAAGTAAAGACTAGTAGATGGCGACTGTTACTCTACATTACACACCTGAACAGATGCATCAGGTGGTTTAAGGAATAGTATAGAGAGGTGTTGTTTTTCCTTAGTTCAGAATACTGTGTGGGTGTGTTTCTAAATAGGAAAAGCTTTTTAAAAGTTACTAATGTAAAAAAAAAAAAAAAAGTAATAATATATAGAATGAACTGGGTTTTTTTTTTTTTCCCTCTAGGAAATAAGTGGGTTAACTGCTATTAGAAGCATTTTAGAAATACAATTTGACAACATCAGGATCTAGCAGTGCTTTTTTTTTCCTTGAAGATTTATTGTCTGATGCTCCAATTTGGAGTTCTTCCTGCATTAACAAAACATATTTGCTGCTTTTCTGTGCCCTTTCTGTCTTTTCAACAGCATGGAAACAGTTATATATTTTTTAAAAAGGAGGAAAGTTCTGGGGCAATAATTTTTTGTGTTGCCTGGGGGAGGCTTTATTTGATCACTCTTGGGATATAATTAATTTAAATATTTTCACGAATATTTAGAAATGCTGAGGTTCTCCCACTGTTACTCCCTGCCTTTATCATTAACCTCAGTGTAGCTGGGCAGGTGTTCCAGGTCTCTTTCTTACTATCAGTTTACATCCATTTCCCACAACTAACAGCAGTGCAGGGTCCCAGGTGCGTGCGGGAGGGGGTGTGTTGTGTCCCAGGCGGATGGGGTGGCAGTGACCTGCGTGCTGGAAGCACAGGAAGAGCTGTTGGGTCCATACGTGCTGCTCAAAGACCTGTTCCTGCTGCACTTGGAGGGAAAGGCACGTCCATAGCTTGCTGGGTTTCAGAAAGGAAGAGCTGAAGAGCTCTAATGAGATTATTTCAGATATTCTGTGGTGGATGAAAAATAAAATCAATGTTAAAAAAAATGTGGGATTTTGAGAGTGATGGATGTAGTCCAGTAAGTACTAATTCTGGTCAAGCTTTTGTTGCGGTTTTATAACTTCTCCGATGTCTGGACCACAGCTGGGTGGTGTGTTTTGGAGGGAAGTTTGAACACTGCTGCAGAGCTCTTCCAACAAGCTTTGAGGAGCGCATTAGAAGGATTTGTAGTGCGTTGGTGTTCTGGACCAAATGGGTTTTTGGTTTTTTGTTTGTTTTTTTTTCCAGCAATCTTTACCGTGTTTTATGTTTGCAGGTGATCAGAGCTGATGTTTACATGGCTGGGTAACAAACTGCCATTTAAAACGCTATTTTCATGTTTTTAACTGTACTGAGTTTAAGTTTTCTCTACTGTGTTGTATGCTGTAGCTCCACAGCTTAAATCACACTAAAAGCTATCTAAAAATGTTAAATTACTTTGTTTCAGATGAGCTGACCTGTATTTCCTTTAAACTTCTAAACTTATTTGTGAATTCTGAGAACTCATAACTAAAAATATTCCAATTCAACTGTTACTGATACTATTCCTGTGATTATTTTTCATTGAAGGTGAACCTCTAAATCTGCTCAACATGTTGCTTTGAAATTGCTAAGTTGTAATTGTACATATACATGAATATACATAAAATGCTGCAAAATTTGATTATCTTCCATAGGGAAGTTTTTACCTTTGAAGACAATGTTAGGACCAAGATACGATGAACAGGTTGCTGAAGAAAATCGCTTTCACCCGAGTATGTTATCCAACTACTTAAAGAGTCTGAAGGTAAAGTTAAATTTTCTAGCAGTTGAAACTGCTTTCATTGTTAATGTGTATTCAAATGTTGCTTTTCAGATGTAAGAAAAAAGTGGTTGACAGCTTTATTTGGGACATCTGTACAGATAATTTCTTTTTCTGTTTACATTTTCGGGTTTCCTCTGCAACTCCTAAATTTCCAAACATACTTTCTTGTAGGCAAGAATTGTGCAAAATCCTCCAGCTCATTTACTGTATTAGCAGGAAGAATTTCACCCTTCTCTGTTACTACTGTTGCATCTTGGAGAGATGTCATTGTCAATATTCAAATAGTCTGAGTTTGTGGTTTTACAAATGACTCTTGTGTAGGCATATGTTAAATTGCAATTTTGCTTATAGGAGTGAACGCATTTAAAAGTGAAAGGAGAATTTTGTAGAATTCTTCTGTGGTTTCAATGCATAATTTTCTTCTTTTGATGCATAGAGTGCTTTATGTTATCTAACCATTCATACCCAGGTATGGAAGAAAGCAATTTATGGATTTTATCCAGTAACTTCTTAGTGAAAAAAATGCATAAATAGAAAAAAATTTAGGAGTATGGATTGGGACCCAGGAAGGTGGGTAGATGCCTTTATTATTGCATTGCAGAATTGTGCTTCTGGCTTATTTCTTCATTCTCTGTTTAGCCCATTTCTGTCTGTCCATCTGCTTCAGCTTGCATGTTGTTCTGCACCATAGCACAGACAGTAAAGGTGGGGAATAGGTCCTTTCCAGCCTTTCATGTGGGTCTGTCAAGCGTTGTGCCCAGCCCACTGCATGTGGAAATGTGGGAAATAGGATTTTGTACCTCCCTGACAAAGAAAGGCCTATAACCTAATTGTTTTAATCTGTTTATTAAACTATTATATAGAAGGTCAGCACCATTTTTTGACTGTGTTTTTTATAAAACTAATTATGGTAGTGACATTTTTAATGTGTTTTTTTTGGTTCTCTTTTTTTTTGGTGGTTGATCTAAGTCAAATTAATTCTGATCTTATTTAACAATATCACAGCTTAAACATCAGAAGAATCAGGTGACTAAAATATGGGAATCTTCATTTAATGAGTTTCATTGAGGCTTAAGTATGAAGTAGATGGTGAGCTACTGAGTGTAGCAGCGATAGAAGTACCTGTGGGCTAAAGTGGTAAGAAAGTGAAATATACATGCATGTTCTCAGAAGCTTGAACCAGCAGAATTTTTCTTGCTTCAATTCTTGGATCTATGCATCTAAATTCTACTTGAGTTCCTCTTTTATGCATTATGTTGGTTTTGACTCTGATCAGCTTTAATAGAGTTAGAAATTTTTCAAAACCGATCTTGTTAATGGTTTAAAGTAATTTAAAATTTTGCATATATTTTGAAGTTACAGAGAATTTCAGAGACTTGCTGAGAATTTCTGACTATTTGCTTGTTAGTGATTTGTCACCAAAAAGTAAATCATGGAGAGCCTTTGTAGCCTCTCCACTGGGCACATCAGTCAGTTGCATTGCAATACTACAAATTCGTAATGTCTTGAGTTCCCCCTCTACTCTGCCCTGGTGAGGCCACATCTGGAATATTGTGTCCAGTTCTGGGCCCCACAGTTCAAGAAGGACAGGGAACTGCTTGAGAGAGTCCAGCACAGAGCCACCAAGATGATTAAGGGAGTGGAGCATCTCCCTTATGAGGAAAGGCTGAGGGAGCTGGGTCTCTTTAGCTTGGAGAAGAGGAGACTGAGGGGAGACCTAATTAATGTTTACAAATATGTTAAGGGCGAATGTCACGAGGATGGAGCCAGGCTCTTCTCAGTGATGCCCAATGGTAGGACAAGGGGCAATGGGTGCAAGCTGGAACACAGAAGGTTCTGCTTAAACTTGAGAAGAAACTTCTTTACAGTGAGGGTGTTGGAGCACTGGAACAGGCTGCCCAGAGAGGTTGTGGAGTCTCCTTCTCTGGAGACATTCAGAACCCTCCTGGACACCTTCCTGTGTGATCTCATTTAGGTGTTCCTGCTCTGGCAGGGGAATTGGACTAGATGATCTTTCAAGGTCCCTTCCAATCCCTGACACTCTGTGATTCTGTCATCAGATTAATAGAGTCTGGTAGTACAGTAACTAGCGTGAGGATTCCCACTTATATTTTGGTAATTTTGATTAACAAGCAGAACATAGAATTTCTTCCAGACTCTCTGTTCTTGTCAAATCTATTATATTGTCTTGAACTCTGGTATTGTTGCTAAACGTTTGCTTTTGAAAACATATGATTTTTTTCATTTGCCAAGGTGTGCAGTGGGTTACTGGAGTGTTATATTTGTAGAACAGCGATTTACCAACACTCTGGCAATGAGATGAATGTGCAGTTGAGGAGACCTTGAAAAGCAGATTTTCCCAAGGCAAAAATAGTTCCCTGTGCACGGTTCTCATCATTTTACGGCAGTGTGTTTTACTGCTAACACTTTGCAGAATGAGTAACTTCTGAAACCTTCTTATTACTTAAGTCAATATAATTTATGTCCCAAATAAAAGACTTCAGCAGAAACTTTTATATCTGGATTTTGGTAATAGTGAGATATTGCTGCTACCACAGATTTTTAAAGGTACTGGTTCAGCATTTAAGCCAACATCTGTCTGGGAGGAGCTTTCTCTAGCAAGCTTACTGTGCGATTCCTTTTTCTCATGATGCTGGTTGCTGAAAATCTGAATGTTAGAAACTGATTTGATAAGGGATAGCAACCCCGTTTTTCTTCTGATTGCCAGTATTGACATGGTATATTAATGGTCTCATAAAAAAATTTGCAGGAGCAATTGGTGACAGTGTGAATAATTTCATTTTTTTAAATTTCTTTCTTGAGTGTGTAGGTTAGTACTGTTTATAAAAGGTAGTTTTATTTCTGTTATGAAGAGCTAGGACATTAGTAAAAAGAATGTTTGGGCAATTAGTTTGCTCAAGTTACAATATTCCTATTGAGAAAACTAGTTGTCAGTTTTCAGCCACATTATTGTTTTCACAGATAAATTCAATCACAGATTTCAACTGTCTTCCTCTAATCAAAAATGCAAGAAAAAGAAATCCTAGCACTGGAGAGAATTTAGTGTATTGTAGTGTGTTCTCTCTCTCCTGAGGCTGTTTTCAAGTTACAAAGTCTAATGAGAAACTTGTGGGGTCACACAAGGGGAAGCTAGCTAAGCCCATTTAATTGCACAGCAGTCAAGGAGCGCATGCAGGAGGCATTAATAGCTGGAGATAGCTGGAGTGTGAGAAGAGGAGGAGGAAGGCTTTTATAACCATAGGAGGACATGGAGAGCCTGTCCAAAATAAGTATGAGCAGAATGGAGGTCGTATGAAGATCTTGGTATTATTGTATGTAGAAGATGAGAATGTCAAGCTATTGATGAGCTTTTTTTTCCTTCTGTCCAGTCATCTTTTACAATTAGAAGCAAGAAAAATAACTAGCTGCAATTGTGTTTCAATGTGATTTCTAAGATTGTAGCATTGCAACAGTCCTTGTAAGAAAAAAAATGTATATTTTAGTGAGAAGTTACTCAACAGTTTAAAATACTCTTTCTTCCAAGGCTGTGCCATTCAGTGGCTGTGGTGGGCTGAAAGGTGCGATTCATGCAAAACATGGGCTGGCAAACCAGTTTTTTCTAGTGGGCGACTATTTTAACTCAGAAAGTCTTTCAAATATCAGCTCCTATTAAAAACTTTCTAGGAGCAAACTGAAGAGACTGGTGTGATGTCAGGGTTTCAGAGCAGAGCAAAGCACCTGTGTGATGAACGCATGTGTGCTAGGATCTATTCTATAGGTGAAAATAATGGTCAGTCAGGACAAGCAGAGCATAACCCTGCTTCAGTGACTGAAATATTTTGATTCCTGTGGTACCAGGGTTTTTTTGCGTGGATTTGTGCAAATCATAATTGTATACTTTGATGTGTTACATAATCCCTCCACTTTAAAAAATATTTTTATGCTTTTGTTTTGCCTTGCAGTCTTTAAATTGCCGTGTGTTAGGTGCAGCTAATCCTGTGAACTGGGAAAGCAAATGTTTGTGATTTTGGTAAAGCAAGGAAACGGTTTTCAGGCCTCATACACTTCATATGCCATACATGCTTTTATCACTTTGGCTAAATTATATCAGATGCATGTTTGGTTTACTGCTCCATGAAATGTGTGAGGAACAGTGTCAGTTCACAAGATATTCACTTGTATGTGATTGGAATGATATGTAAAAATTGCAAAGGAATAACAGGCCAGGAGTCCTAGAGTGCTGTGGTTCAGAATTTCCTCTCTAGCAGACACTTTGCTGTATTTCATTTTCCTATTCAAAGTCAATGCAGCATCCAAAATGTTTGTTGATACTTGGGTCTGAATTATGTTGTAGTGTTCTGCTGGCTTCTACATGTCAGTCAGGAAACTAAATTCTGTAAGTGAGTATGTTAAAAAGAGTAATTTCTAAAAGCTGAGGAGAAGGCATGCAAACGTTCTTTGAGCTTAAAAGCTTTGGCATAGAATTAATTTTGGTGTTTTCACACATCATCTCAGTGACAATTCATTGTAGCAGGAGTTTGGGAAAGTTTGGAAGCTTCTGGTGGGAACACTTGAAGCTGCTGGTATTTGAGAACAGTTGGATTGGGAATTTGCTTTGAATTTTCAACACTACAATGGAATTGTATCTATCTCCACTACTTTTGGATGGGAGGATGTGAAGCTACGTTCTGCAAATCACTTGCATTTCTTCTTGTAGCTCTCCTTTAACAACTTGGTGTATTGAACAGTGTTACCTTTTAGTCTGCTTTCATGCTTTTGTTAGAAGTTGTTTTCCTCACGATTCTTTTTCCCTTTCTCCAGACTGACAGATGATACAGCATTTTTTCCATGAGTAATTCAAATTTTGGAACGTCTTCTTTCTTACTAGACTGGAACTGAATGCAAAAACCTTTACTTTAAAATGATCTTTTCATTGAATCTTAATCTTTCTTTGAAAATAACTTTATTCCCCTTCGCTAAGGACATCTTGGAAGCATTACACCTAATCCCATATTGTACATAAAATAGTAGGTTACCAGGCTGAGCTATGTGGAGGTTGGGGAGGAGGGTAGTTAGGGGACCACTTATGTGGCTTCATAGTCTAGAGCTTTCTGGTGAAGACACATCCGATTCTCACATCAGTCTTTTTGCCAGCTCTGACTACGCTGTTGGTAGGAAGCAGAACACAGAGAGATTCTAATGCTTTCTTTGGGGGGGGCTTGGCATGTTACTAGAAGATATGCTGTGGATTCCTTCCATGCACCCATTGCTTGTGTAGAGTGGTAGGAAAACATCTAAATAGTTTTCATAGAACTAGCTCATTTTAGATCTACTTTTCTATCCTAGCATGTTGTCCTGCACATTCACTTAGAAGTACTGGCGTAGGAATATCTCATTCTCCTCTGGACAGTTATTTTGAACTGGTTTATGTCAGTGTCATAGCGTAATGGACCTACAGTGCGTAGCACCTGGAAATTTTGTGTGGTCTTACTTGTGAATTAAATGATCCTTCAGATGTTTGCTAAATGCTGTTAGGAATAGAGAAGGAGGAAAGTAATCATTGAATTAATTGCCTTTTATATATTGCCTACAAAATTAATCACTGCCTAGTATGCTGTCAGTCTCTATGTTTAGCAGCTTGGTTGACACTAAATATTTGAAGTTTCAGGTGATGCAATGTTGTTGTCAGGTGGGCCTCTGCTGAAGTAGCTTGTATTTCTGCGAAACACAGTAATAAAAGTAAATGAAGCATTCTGAATGCAATATACAAAGTTGAAGTAAACAAGTAGGAATTTAGAACTGATTTGGATGTTACCCTACAAATGCTTAATGCTGCTGACATAACATTATGATACGTTTTAGTATCTAATAAATAAAAGTATTATGAAAGTATATCAGAACTTTGAAGACCTCTGGATAACTACCTCTGTAGATAACTGGAAATTTGTCTTTGGGGTCTACTGAATATCCTATCCATGTGAAGAAGCTGTTTGTGAACTGTATTCCAGTTATAATTGGAATTTATCTTTTCTGAATTGTCTGGAAGCAGTGTTTTAATTTGTAATTTGCAGTTCCAACTGCACTGCTGAATTATTGCCACTCTGTTGACCTTAAGGTATATAAAACCTGATCAAAATCCTGTTTATGAGTATGTGCTGGAATTTTAAATGTATTGAAGATGTTCTGTGTTTTTGCATGTGTAACATGCTTCAGTGTGAACGTATTTTTAAGTGCACTATTGATGTATCTTTAAAAAAGACAAAGTTATGGAACAAGGATTTTTCTAAACTACTACTCTTATTTGTTCCACCTTATTTGTCTTTTAACATGTTAAAATAATTCTTTACCAGATAGTTTCCTGCTGTTAGCAGGTATAGAAATGTTGTTTAGGAATGTTTAGAAATGTTGATAGGAGCAAACTGGAGTTTTTGAATTGATGGCTAGTGCTAATTTAGATACCAGCTTTCACAAAAAAATGCAGATGACTGTGATGGTGGTAAAATACAGATTTTTATGAACAAATGCAATGCTTAAGAATTTTTAAACTTGCACTGGTAACCTGCTGTTGCTTTTAATTTCCTTGTTATTACCCATTTAGTATTTATGCACTGATATTTGAACCACATATATATGTTTTCTTTATGTTTTTATTTTTTTAGGTTAAAATGGGTTTACTGGTAGATTTGACCAACACCACTAGATTCTATGATAGAAATGATATAGAGAAAGAGGGGATTAAATATATAAAGCTCCAGTGCAAAGGGTAAGTTGTCTGCACTTTAATTTTAGCTTTTAATTTGAAAGATCACACTGCAGTAATTTTTTTTTTTCCTCTTCCCTTTTCCATGACTGTCTCCTAATCTGCATGTTCCTGTGTTTTTTCAGGCATGGTGAGTGCCCTACACCTGAGAATACAGAAACATTTATCCGTGTATGTGAACACTTCAGTGATAAGAATCCCTCAGAGCTTATAGGTACATCTTATATCCATCTTATATCCATCATTAGTTCTTGTTAATTTCATATTCACGCATAACTGCAGTCTCTTATTCTTCAAAAGTCTAAGCAAAATATTTTCCTCAGTACAGTGTTTATGCATATATAGATTGGATTTGCTTTTACTCCAGAATATTTCTGCATCCATCAATTTGATTACAGCTATCAACTTAATGTGGAACAATATACAGGCTTAAGAACTGTCTACAAATACACGATACTTGTGCTGTGTTTTTCCAACTTCTGCTGATACAGGTTACAGATGCAGGTAATGTATTGCCTAGGTGGTGTTCTGGCATTTGATGGTCTGGCTTACTTGAAGTCATATTTGATAACTGATCAGAGATTCTTTAGCAAATCTCACAAAGCAACTGATTAATTGCTGGAAACTGGTAGTAGGTATTAGGCATAGTTTTTCTTCTGTGGTGTACTGTCTCACAGTGAATATTTGTTCTTAATTTTTTTTATTTTATTTTATTTTTTACACAGAGCAAAACAAGTTCTCATTTTAACTTGGATGACTTCTCCTTTTATTTAAAACCATTTTATTCTGATTTCTGTTAAGCATATTAGTGTTCAACTCTTATCTACAAACTGTCAGAGACAAGAAATTACTTTGCAGCTGAGTTTCCAGAGTCAGAATGGGTGTTATCCTCAGACCTCTTTGATGATAATTCTGCAACCTTCCTGAATCTGAGTGTCTGTGTGACTTGGGAGTGCATGGAACAGTTGTTTGTGTAGGTGTCATTGATAAGAGCTTGGTAAACTCAGCTGCTATGTTCATACAGTTTAGGATTTTACAGAATCATAGAATTGTACAGTAGTTGAGGTTGTTGGAAGAGACCTGTGGAAATTGGCTTGTCAGTTGCCTTCCCTTAGAGCAGGGCCAGCTAAAGCAGCTTGTTTGGGTCTGTGCCCGTTTGGGTTTTGGACATCTCCAAGCTTGGAGACTCCACAACATCATCTGGCAACCTCTTCCTGTGTTTGCTCACCCTTACAATACACAGGTTTTTTTCCTTATGTTTAAACTGAATTTATTGTATTTTGGTTTGTACCCATTGCTTTTTGTCCTGTCACAGAATACCACTGAGAATCTTTCCCCCCCTCCTCCCCTCCAGTGCTTGGGAGACTTAATTTGGGCAAACACTTTTGGACATAATTTTCTTTTAGGTACTTTCTCTATTTTACACAGAACACAATTTTAATTGGAGACCCGTGTTTTCTTCTCTAAACTGTAACACAACTATGTGATATGAAAAATGAGGAACTGCTAAATGAGAGTGAGTGGGATCAATCATCAGCAATATTTCAGAACTCGCACCAGAACTTGAAATACTGTTGATGACTGATCCCACTCACTCTCGTTTGGCACTTCCTCATTTTTCACTCTCCTTTCACAGTTCCTCCACTTGATCCTCCGACAATATTTCTGAACTTGAAATATTGTTATGGTCAGCAATTTTTATGGAGCATGGATAGCATGGTGATATCCTGTAAATAGCAGACCCATTTAACTGGTATTTCAACTTTTAAAATACCATTTTTAGTGATGAATCACTAACTTTTTGACTTCTATGAATTTTGGAATGTTCTTCCATAATTTAGATTGTTTCACCTCCATGGAAAAAAAAAGTCAATTAGAAAGAGTCAAGAAGAAAGTAATGTGTTGACTAAACTTTTAAATAACCTGTAGTTTAGGCTTTCATAGTAAAAGAGAAATGTTGGGATTTTCCATTTCCTTTCCATTAATTACTGAAAAGTTGTTTCTGGTTTTGGACACTTGTTTCCTCTCACAGAGGATCAGAGGTATGGAGGATGTTTTTATCAAAAGTGAAAGCAGTCTGCAGCAGTGATAGTGGTGAACCCTGTGTGATCTTTCCCTTCCAAGCCGCTGGTCTCATTGCTGAGATGCCTCTTATCTTTGTCATGTGTATAAAATTATTAACTTAACCTTCTTGGCAGCAGTAACAGCTGCAGGACTTATTGATAGCAATTGTGTGCAATTTAATTTCCAGTGTCAAGATTAGATATGAAAAGAGACTGAAATGTGAATGATAAGTGAACAAAATTTTCTATTAATCTAGAACAATATAGGATAGAAGCTTTATTTTTGCAACTTGAAGGACTGGAGTATACCTGCCAACCTTAAGGAAACAATGCAAAAATTTTGGTTAAGCAGAAAACAAAGGAGAAATGATAACTGGGAACAAATTCTGTAAGGAAGCCAAAATTCATGTCATTTAATGCAAATTACACAGTTTTTAATATTAATGAATAGCTAGAATGGATGAACCCAAGAAATTTGTAGTAGTTTTTACTTTGCTTTATTAAGAAGGGAAGCTTGGTGGGCCGGACACGATACCTCACCCTCATACAGTTGTTATATATTTCTGTTTACCCATATAAAGTTTCTGGTTTTTAACATTCTACTCTTCATAGGCATTTTTTGGATCTGCAGTAAAAAAAATAAAATAAAATAAAAAATAAATACAGTGTAGGGGAGCATGTAGAAAAAAAAGATAGATAAAAAAGATAGTTTGGATAAGCATCAAGTGAATTGTGGCTAAAGTTTACTGACTATGGTGGAGAAATAAAGAAATCAATAAAAACTTAAGTGACTTGCTTTGTGGCCACAACTGAAAAATATGTTTTTATTAAGAATTGTGTTTAGTGTTAGTGGAATCTTTAATACTGTGATATTTATAATTTCAAATGCAGTATGATGAAGAAGCAACGTCTTGCCTGAATCCTTCATAACATTTTTAATAGCACAAACTTTCAAACTGGTTCGTTTATCACTAGATGGTGCTGTTGCCTTGAGAGAAAGAAAAAGTTGCAATGTATTTGACTTCTTTCACTGGTGGTTATATTCAGTAAAATAGAGGCTGAAGACTTAATTCTTTTTTCTTACATTGAAAAGTAATTCAAAGTTAGTGTTGCATAGTTTTCTTTTTGTAGGTTTTTTTTTTTTTTCAAAATTAGTAAGTTTGATCTTAGCAGGGTAATAGCAAATTTGAAATAGAATTATGATCTGTTGACATCACTTTCAGGTTTGAGAGAGGGTAAACTGAATATGATTTTCATGCCTGATGGTGTAAAATCAATGTAATACTGGTTGAATCCACTAAAAGCACAATTATTTAATTTGATTATATTGTCTTCTGATAAGCATTTGAGCAATCATAAAAAAATACTTTGAATCTTATTGGTATTAGCCATATTTTAGTTGCATTAAATTAGTGCTCTTGAGCTAGGATGAACTGAAGGGTCCTTTACTCTTGTTGCTAATAATTTGCAGAAAGAATGTAATAATTGCTTTTTAGGCTGATGTGCCTTACGTGGTCTGGGCTGCCTTGATGGAAAGGGAGATAGCTCTTTAATGTTACTGATGAAGGTAGAAGGATCCAAAACCACACTTGTGAAACTAAAGCATGTTTATTAAAACTGCTTGCAAATGATTATGCCCTTTCTTGTCTTGTCTAGGTGTCCATTGCACACATGGGTTCAATAGAACTGGATTTCTGATCTGTGCCTTTTTGGTTGAGAAGTTGGACTGGAGGTAACTTTAAATATTAATTCCTAGGGATTCGTGGAGGGTGACCAAAGGCATGGTCAGTGTCTTTCACTCATTGGCATGACAGCTTTCCTAATGTATTCACTGTTTGTTATTTTAAAACTGCTTACTCATCTTGAGCGAACAACCTGTCTTAACATTATTCGTATCATCCTTTGGTAGCTTGGCCTGTTTCAGGCAAGCTTTCCAGGTGCAGTAGGTCAAAAGTCAGCTGCACCTGCTGTGTGTGGGCTTTTAGAAGTGAATATATTGTATTGTGTCTCTTCTCCATGACATGTTCCACGTTTTGAGTACGAATTTAGAGTTCAGAGATGCCTGAAAGATTATTTCTGTTTTTTATCTTTTTCATGTATGTTTGCATGCAGGTGTTTTTTGTTTTTTTGAGCTCTGGGAAGAAGAGATTATAGTGTGAGAGTGACATACTTACTTCTGAGGGGTTGGGGGAGACAAAGTCCTTGTTTCCAGCTTGTTGTTTGACTCAAGTGTACAGCATGCTTCTATACACACTCACCTGGGGTTTTTTTGTGATTTAAAATGTTGGTGCCTTCATGAAGAGCAGTGATCTTTTTCAAATAACATTAGTGTAAGAAAAAAATTGCCTGTACCATGCTGGTGGGCATGAGTTTTGGTACTATTCATGAAACACTTGTTTCCTTGCTGATGGGGTCCTTTGCAAGGCGTGTTTCTTAACAATACCCTTAAGCATTCTGATGATATTTCTTGAATGGTCCTTTAAGTGAAGAAAATTCTGCTCCTGGTACAGCATTTTCTTATCACTGGACATGCAGTTATTTGGTGCTTGGCATGTGTGTACAAGCTGTTGGCAAAGAACTGGGTCATTGTTGTCTGCTGGTAAACTTGGAGTAAAGACATTGGAGCAATGGAGACAGAGCACAGAGAGTGGCGGAATCTTGTCAGAATCTTAGCTGAGTGTAGGAAGTAGACACAGAAACAAACATCTTTATAGTGTGTTTCTAGTTGTTCCTATGAACTAGCAAATTTGTATGCTTTTAATCTAACAATTTAAAAGCAGCATGCAATAATTAAACTTGGAATTGGTCCTTTGTTCTGAAGAGGAAATGCACTTGAATCAGTTTGAATCTCCTGCTTTTATGCAGCCTCTCTTTATTTTCAAACCTCTGGGAGAAAAGCCTTAAAACTTAACAGCTGTGTCTTTGTTTCCTCATTCAGGTAGTTAGTTGTATCAAGTTTGTTCATCTCTGTCAGATTTTTCTAACAGAGCACCCAAACATTACCTGGTAGGGAAAAACGTCCACAGCAAAAGAATGAATTTCAGCAAGGTCGCAGTTAACGCTAAGCATTGTATCAAGATAAATCCAATTTGCTGTATTGTTCTTTAAAATAAGGCACTGTTATTTGCTGATGAGGAAAGAAGATTTTCCTCATGGAAAAATCCATCCATAATCATTCCTTAAGCATATGATGTAGGAGTGCTGCTGATGTATTGTAAATACTGAGATGCATTTTGTAGTTAGTTTAAAGAAGGATCATTTGGGCTGAAAGCTCTTCCAGCTAGTGGTCAGACACCTTACTTGATTCTCTTTTTCTCCACTCTTTTTTTCCCAAATACTGCTATGTTTCTAGAATTTGCAAAATATTTTTTCTTTCATGTAGGTTTCTGTGCTTGAAATCTATGCTGTCTCCTTCACTTTCATTGCCATGTATTCCAGAACAGTCTAGAGTTCTAATATCATCAGAGACAAATGTGAGCGTCTTTCAGACCCCATCCCTTTTGGTTTGTTTTGTCCTTTCAATAGCATTGATTACAGAAGATATGAAACAATTTAAGAAAGATACCAAAATAAAAGATGTCTTGTGAGGAAGAAATTAGGAGTCTTAGAAAACAGAATGGGGAATAAAGCTCTTTCAAAATAACTTGGATTCTTAAACTGTCATTTCTGAGATCTGATGACTGATCATTTGATAGTCTCACTCTGGCAAATGTTTTGTTTTCTACTCTTACCAGAGATCAGAAGAGAGAACCAAACTTGCTGGTTCTTAGGAATTACTTCTGGCTATTCTGGGAAATTTGCCTCATAATTTTCTCAGGCTCCTTCCTGTACTGTACAGATCAGACAAAAAAATGCCATTTGTATTTAAGTTCTTTTTTCTATTTTAGCTGTATGTTTTCCTTGTTCCAGTGGCAGGCTATTTTCTTAGCTGAAAAGAAGTATTTTCTCAGCATGTAATATGCGCTTTTGTTCCAGCTTTAAGATACGTTCTTGTCAAGAAGCCTAATAGGGGCATGTACCTTTCATGATTTCCCCTCTCTTTTATTTAGCAAGATTTCTCAATGTTGATCCATGAAGCATTACTGCTCCATGCAACCAGGATAAATTGAAGACAGAATTATGTCCAGTGTTTTCTGTTAAACATTTTTGTAGGATACATGAAAATGGCAACAATAAAACCCTTGTGCTGGGCTGGCTGTTGTATATTTTGGAGTGCTTTCCAGTTTGCTAGTAAAGGTGCATGACTGTTAGTTTTGATTTCTAATTTTTTTGTGATCCAATATCCAGTTTATTAAAGCACTTAAATATTAGCTGCATAGTAAAAGGCTTTTGAATTACAGTGTTTTTATGAGAAACTTCTAGAAAGAGAATTAATTTCAAAACATCACAATGCTTTTTCCCAGCGTGATGTCAAAACCTCTAATGAAAGGGAAGAGGATTCTTAGGGGGAAAAATGTAGCTGTGTTTGAATTTCAACAGTTGCAGTTTTCTTCTTTAAGTTTGTTAATCTTTTTCTTTGGTCCTTTTTGTCTTCGTTCAGTCCTTAAGTACATACCTACGTGTCACCGATTGCTTTCTGTAGCAAAAGTTTTACCCAGGTGACCAGCAGACCACTATTAGCTACAGTAAGGAGACGAAGCAGTGCGAGCTGCAGTTCCTTCTGAGAACATACGCAGTGCCTACAGAATTATGCACAATCTTGTGCAAGAGCAACTGTTGCCAGGCTGATCTAAGCATGATGTTTATAAATATGTTAAAGGCGAATGTCAGGAGGATGGAGCCAGGCTCTTCTCAGTGATGCCCAATGGTAGGACAAGGGGCAATGGGTGTGAGCTGGAACACAGGAGGTTCCGCTTAAACTTGAGAAGAAACTTCTTTACAGTGAGGGTGACAGAGCACTGGGACAGGCTGCCCAGGGAGGTTGTGGAGTCTCCTTCTCTGGAGACATTCAAGACCCGCCTGGATGCCTTCCTGTGTGATCTCATTTAGGTTCCTGCTCCGGCAGGGGGATTGGACTAGATGATCTTTGGAGGTCCCTTCCAATCCCCAACATTCTGTGATTCTGTGATAATGAATATTTTTGCAATGACCACTTTGAAATTTCTTTTAATTTTCTGTCCCAATAAATCTTACCTTTGGTAAGGCATGACAGGACTAAAAGATGTACAATAAGCATCAAGAGTAATTTTCAATTTTTATTTGACAGTATTGAGGCTGCTGTGGCTACTTTTGCTCAGGCTAGACCACCGGGTATTTATAAAGGCGACTATTTGAAGGAATTATTTCGTCGTTATGGAGATGAAGATGATGCACCATCACCACCTGAGCTACCAGAATGGTGCTTTGATGAAGATGAAGAGGAGGATGATGATAATGGTAAAACAGGAGTCCAAGAATCAGAACCTGGATCATCAAGCTCTTCCTTTGGCAAGAGGAGAAAAGAACGCCTAAAACTGGTACTTTTGGTTAACAACTTAGTATTCTAATTGCTCTTCTTAATTTAATAAACTCAGCTATCAGTTACTACAGAATACCTGCCATACAAGTGTCAGTGCTCTTGCAAATGAGGACTGGTAGTATTGTCTCTAACCAGGAAAAGGTGGTAGATTCGTTGCAAGCTTTCTTATATAGTTTGAACTTTAACATTCAACACCTCAACTATTCCAGTTGTAAAAATGGCTTAAAAGTTTTCTTATAGAACCATTTTTCTTTAAGTTTGAGATGAGATAGTAAAGCACTTTTTAATTATTCATTCTAAAAAGGTGAAATGTTATGAGGGTATGTGTAAATAATTTTTACTTATTCTTTGTAGCCATGTGGATGAAATTCAGAATTTTTTTAATTTGGTGCTCATTTTGGTAAATAATCTTACTTTTTTAAATTTTGGAGCATTGGTAATTGGATTAGGAAAAAGCAAGGCAATGTTGAAATCATATTTTGTTCAAAGCTGTTTTAACTGTATAATTATAAGAAATATGGCTGATAATTTGTTGTGATTATTTTGACATACATCTACATAATTCTGGTGAAATAAGTTACTGTAGTGACCATAGCATGGAACTAATGCTCAAGTACAAAGAATATACTTGTATCATCTGAAGAGTAATGGCTCAGTTTTCCTCTAAATTTCTGGCTTTTTTTTTTTTATTTGGAGATAAAGTAGAGGAGAATGTTGCTGAGTGCAAAAATAGATTCAGTTCTTTTTGTGTAATACTGAATTGTTTTACTTTTTTGCTGAGGGGTGTTTGTTTGCAAACACTTGGAAATCCTTGAATGAAATATGCTGCAAAAATGCATTTTGTTGTTACTGCAGCCACTCAACATGGCTTACAGATAGAATGTGGAAGAAATTAGCCTGAAAGGAATACAAAATCTAGTCCAAAGAAGCAAAATCAACTTTGTAAGCTTTCAGATAGTCCATCAGCTGGAATAAAAAATTGCTCATACTGTAAAAATCCATAGTGAAAATATATTCAGGGGTATGGCCACTACCTCCATTAGCCTTTCAGTGAAACATTGATATCTAGAAAAATTTATTTGGGCTGGAACCTCAAAACTGGGGTGTTTTTTTTTTTGTAATTGCCTTTTGATAAGTTAGCAAATGAGGTGTGATGATGAGGTCCAATGACAGCCTCTTTTCAGCAAGTATAAAAGTAAACTGGTCTGTTTAATAGGAAACATCACACTGGCTTCCCAGGCTTTTCCTTATCTGCCACTGTAGTTTTTTTGAAAGCTGGAAGCTAAATTATACGAATAAGCATATTAATAACTGAAAGTTAATTATGAGTTAGAGAATTTATGAAAGAAAGAATCATGTAGTTAATATGCATATTCGTATAATTCAGTTTTTCAGCTCTGGAGGAACATTCTTTGACATGAAGAGGAGGAATGGGGAGAATTCTTTACCATGGTTCTTGGCTGGCAGATTGGACTGCTTCTTAACTGAGTAGAGATGGATACAGTATATTTGTGATTCCTTGTAAATATGCGATCTACAGGGGGAATGATTATCAGGTAAATACCTCTTGCTCAGACTTTCTTATTTTACTGTCTAAAAGGCTAAATTTTCAGCATTATGTTGATTTCCTGCAGCAGATGTTTTCAGCCTTCTACCTTGACTCTCTAAACACCTAGGGGTAGACAGTGTCAAACTAGATGTGGCTCTGGCAATAGTGGTGTTCTGAAATGTTTTCATTTTGACCACAGTCTTTGTGGGGACAGAAGAAAAGTTTAGGGGTAAAGGAGGAGACACCCCTCAGGCGTCTTGCTAGGATAATGAATAGTCAGAAGCAACTGCCCAGCTAGCCTGTGAAGTAAAGTTAGCATGCTGTCTATTTCAGAAATTCCATTTTGAATGTGAGAAATTTTATTGCAGCATCTTTCACTAAAACTGCCATATTTTGATGTCAAAAAGTCTTGACAGCTTTTCTTTTCTACACTACAGAAACTGTGGGAACCATTCATTAGAACATAATGTCATTACAGTTTCCTTTGTCATCACCTGAATGTAGTTGACAGGTAACAGCAAATCTGTTTGCTGTAGTCTGAGATGCTGCACAGGAAATCCAAACACGTTTTGACTTTGTCAGTTTATGCCTTAATAATTGTAGCATCAAAGCAACGTTATTAACTGACATTTAGAATCTCACTTCAGGAAGAAAAATCTTCAGGGGAAAAAAATAGTTGATTTTGCAAATAGGACAAAAAGTTACAGTTCTGAACCAGAACCTTCAAACTTTTCATGGGTCAACCAAATTTTTTACTGTTTTTTAAGGAATGCCATCTGTTCTAGTCCCATGTAAGCTGCATGTTTCACAGACGTTCCAGCGTGTAATACGTAGTGCTTCTAAAATGGCTGGTTATATCTCAAACAGTCTGGAAGAGATGGTAGCTGTGAATGATTTTCTTCATGATTTTGAGTGCAAGTGTCCTGTGGTCATCTGTGAGACAGAGGGAAACCATTAAACCTCATGGTTAACGTAGTTAGCAAGGATAATATTATTTAACTATCAAAGTACATTGATTCTAAATATTAGTGACTTCATTTTTTAATGCGTAACCCACTTTTTTTTTTTACCAAAGTTTAACCCTCGTACTTACTGCCCTGCCCATGGGCATCTTGATGGATGGGGGAAAAAGGTTATTTTCTGATTTTGCATTATGTACTTTATATATAAATGTCATTTCCTTTTAGCCTTCTCTTTTTCCAGATTAAATGCCAGTTTTTTCACTTTTTCCCTATAGTCCATATTTTTTATACTTCTGACTGTTCTTGTCATTCTCTGTTCTGTCACGCTGACTCACGTTTTTCTGAGACTGTGGTGCCTATAATTGAACACAAACCTCTAGTTGAGGCCATCCTAGTGCTTAATAGGGAGGAATTAATTTCACATGTCTTAAGGCTAATACTTCTGTTTATATATCTCAATATAATTGCCTTTTACAAGACAGAATAATACTAATTCAGCTTTTGGACTGTTGCTGCCTCTGTATCTTTTTCTCTAATTATCTCCCAGTGTGTATTTGTATAATTGCTTATTTCTTATTAAATGTAGAGCTTTGTTTATACTGAATTACACAGTGTTTTTTCAGCCCATTCTTAAAATTAAGGATAACACTGAATTCTTAAGCTACCATCACAATTTGTATCCCTTTTACTAAATTCACAGATATACAAAAATAAAAGTATGCTAATAGGAAATTTAAGGGAAAATAAATAAATTCTCTTACACCTAAACCAGAGCCCACAGATCCTCCTCAATATATTCTTCCATTTTGTTAGTGAAACAGTAACTCCTCTGAACCTGGTTTTGAAACAGGTTGCTTTTCTGTTTTATAGAAGTTACATCTACCCTGTGTTTTCTGAGTTCCTCTGAGAACAAGACAAGCAAACAAAAGACAAGCCAAGAGAGAAGCCAGCATCAAAAGATGTGCTATTTCCTGCTTCTCCCAATTCTGTGAAGCCTGTTTTATCACCAGACCCAAATGATTAGTTGAACACTGTTGTAACTGATTTTGATGTATGATTTTGTTGTGTCTTTTTTGCTTGCACATGCCTAGAGGCAGTTCTTGTGATGTGGTCCTGATTTCCAGGTATTAAATGTAAGCTGATCAGCATCTGTTCTCTCCCTTCCTCTTTTAGAAGATGCAGACTGTCTCTCTTCCTGACATGTTTTGGAATGTTTCTTCTTCTCTGGAAGACAGTCTCAGCATATTGGCACAGGGTCAAGTCTGAGTAGCTGAAGATGGCTATCACCTAGGCCTGGTGATAGCCACTAGGGTCAGGGAGATGTGTGTGTTTGCGGCTGTTCCCACCCACCCACTCCTCCATATGGTGTTTAGGATCTGAACCAACACAAGATGATACATGTTGCCACTTCTCCTTCAGCTGAAGTCATGGGTAGAGGGGTATGGTGGCAAGTGTGGAGAGCTTGATCAGTACAGATGGTGTGAAGATTGTGCATGTAGTTACCTTGGATCCACTAGGGCTTCTAACTCTTGGCTTTTAGCAGCACTGAGGACCTGAGGTGCTCCTGCTGAGCTGAGTGCTCTGGCATCTCTGCGCCGCGTTCTCCAGTGTCCTCTTCCCACAGGGGGTTGTTAGCTCAACAGTGGTGCAGGAAGTGCATGGATATATATCTCAGTTTTGGCACCTTATCCAAGGAAATGTCCTCATCAAATCTGGAGCACTGAGTTAGCCAAGCATGCCTGCTCAAGTGACTCCCCTTGTTTTCGTAGTGCTGTGCCTTAACTAGTGAGTATAGTTGAGACAGATAATCTGTAAGAGGCACTTTCCAATGGCAGGCACTGATTTAATGTTTGACTTTTTCTTTTCTGGAAAATCTTTCCCATTGCCTGCCTTTTGCTTTAATCTTGGTGGTCATACTGCCATCACACTCTGCCATGATTCTGAGAAGCAAGGCACAGCCATCTTCCTTTGTTTCGTGGTGCTCTTAACCACTTACTCAGAATTCAGACAACATGTTGGCCAGGAATTGTGCAGCTGTCTGCCTCCCTCGCCCAGTTACTTGTGTGCTGTTGCACCTGCTGGTGCCCACATGAATAATAGGGGATAAGTGACATGCTGAAAGTCTGTGGAGGTTAAGGTAGTTAAGGTTGTGAGCTAGTTTATTTCTTTAGGATGTACTGTTCTTAGAATACAGTTTGGTAATGCGACTGAGCCAATCTTAACTGAAAACTGGGGTCCTGCTTTTCCTTCACTCCTTGTGTTCCTTCTGCTTCCTTTGTGCTCGCACTGGTGCTGACTCATCCTATAGTGAGCTAGTTTAGGATACTAATTTGGCAGAAAATTACTAATTTATGGTGTTATTTTTGTCAGTTTAGTTCCTAGACTTGCTCGGGAGTAGAACAGATGAGTGCCACGGTGTGTGGAAAGGGAAGGGAGAAAAAGACTCCTTTCATCTGTGGTAGGCAGCTAGATTTCTTAAGGCAAATTTCAAGCATTTGAGAGAACAGAGACGGAATACTTGTGTCATCATTTGTAGGATTCATAGCTCAACTGGTGAAACTTCATGCTTTGATCTTTTTAGTTTGCATTGAGAGTTTTATTTGATATACTATTGAAATAAGTCTGGTTGATTTGGGATCTCTATAGAAATCTTCAATTATGTGGCTTTGTACAAAGACTGATGGCTTTAATGTATTCTGTTGTGCAGAATTTGTTTTTATTCCACTCGACAACAGACTTTTTCTGGAATATACAAGGTATTTTAGATTTTTGTTTTCAGTATTCTTTTATTGATCTCTACTTAGGCTTTTCTGTGGCATTCAGCATAGCACCTCTACTTTAGTAACCTAGTTTAGATTGAGAATAAAATTCTTCAAGTATATTTTTACACAAATATTTTGTTAAAAAACAGCTGTTTAAGTTTTCTCTTTAAGTTTGTCCTAGGTCAACTGAGAACCTTTAAGTTTGCTGCTGCATGTGTACATTAATACTTTCAATTGTTTTCTCTATGGTGCAAGTTTAAGTTTTGAGACATTTAAAGTGGTAGATCACCCAGGTGGAGGTAAAATCCGTGTAATTGAACTTCTTGTACTGGAATTACCATCTAGGTCTGATCATATGTAATTAAAAACATGCATCTCAAAGATTTGAAGGGAGACAAGTAAGATTTAGTGTCTTAGTTTGCTAAGACATTTGTTTAAAAAAACCACCAAAACCCTCGTGTCTAAAGATGTTTCCCAGTGACTTTAGTTCAGTAATTACCAAACTGCTTATGTTTATTTCGCATGTTAGATCTGTACTGTAAGTGAGCAGCTCTTACCTTCTGTGAATGAAGCACAGCATGGAATTGTTGGTCTAGAAATTCTACTTGTATATTAAAAAAAATAATTAGTATTTCTTAGGTAAATTTTGTCCTTAGTTTCCACTTTAATTATTTTGAGGCAATACTTTTTGATACACTTAAAAGTGGTGTCACAAAGGCTTCTGTCAGAAAGAGCTTTGTGACCGTTAGTTTACAGTGATTTGCTCCAGGCTTCCAATACTGTTCAGGTTCAGATTCTCATCCACACTCGCACTACCTTATTATTATATAATATTTTATGTACTAAGGATGATTAATTTGATCCCTCCAAACTCTATATGTGACCAGTTTATTATTAAATACTTGATACTAGTATACTTCCTTTTTAAATAAAAACGTTTTAGTTACAAATAAAAAAATTATGAGTCAGACTGATGCTGTAGCTTAAAGTGGGAACTTTCTTGAGAGTACTAGCTGAACAGTGCCTATCCCTTACCATTTACCTCCTTTTTCTCTTTTTATTATTATTATTTTATTTTTTCCCCCATAGATAACTAATTTCAGTTCCTGGGTTCATAATATGGCTCACCAGTGAGTTTACTGGCAAAGCTCAGCTGCTGTGTCTTGGTATTTGGTTGTAAATATTTAAGGAAGCTAGTATTGCAACCCTGAGGGTCAAGTTGTAAAAACAGACTTAATATTGTATTGACATGTTCTGATCTGCTTTTATGAAGCCTGAAATACTAATTTTATTTTATTATTTTTTTTTAATTAGGGTGCAATTTTCTTGGAAGGCATAACAGTTAAATGTGTGACCCAGGTGACAACGCAACCGAAGTTAGGAGGAATACAGCAAAAATGTCAGCAGTTCTGTGGATGGGAAGGGTATGAGAACATTTAGAACTTGCCTATTTATACTGTCTAGAAATAAGTGTTAACTCTTCTAGTTTTGCAGAAGGAAACAGCTCATTGTGAAAATGAAAAAGGTGACTATTTTTGGGTGGATTTAAAAAAAAAATAAAGCAAGCCTCAAAAACATTCAGTAGTGAAACAGATGAGGATCTTTTATTGTATTATGAAATGGAATGATCAACTGTTGATATTAAGTAACAAGATTCTAGGACTGCTTTTCCATTGAGAAAACAAAGTGTTTTCAGATTAATTCAGATTAATTGTTGCTATGCAAATTCCATATGTAGTCTAGTCCAGGTATTTGTGTAAAATTTAGTGCTTGCTCAAGCAGTAGACTTACTTATACAACTGCTATTAAAGTTCAGTACTGAGGTATAATACTCATGTTTACAGCCAACTTGGATTTGTGTCCAATGTTAATGAGAATCTTTATTTTAATCTCTCAGATTCTGAACTACTTTCCAAAGCTGATGATCCAGGGAGTTGCTTACAGTGCTTCTTAACTTGCTGATGCTTACAGTTCTTCTAGTCCTTGTAATTTTGTATTCAAATATCTCTTCCTCTGAAGTTAGAACTTTGAAGTTCCGCATAATTTAGTGTTTTGTCATAAACAAATACCCTTGTTCTTATCAGACAGGCATTTGATTCCTCTTGCAAAATACCTTATTGGAGAAGATGTTCTAACTCAAAGTTAACCTTGTAGCAAGTCTGGTACAAGGTGTGACTTCAGTCTAATGTAAAAAATGCACTGCCTTGTGTGACTGTTTATTGCAGAGCATTAATAAACATGGTTCTTTTTTAGGTCTGGATTCCCTGGAGCACAACCTGTTTCCATGGACAAGCAAAATATTAAATTTTTGGAGCAGAAGCCATACAAAGTTAGCTGGAAAGCAGACGGCACTCGGTAAGTTCATTTTAAATGAAAAAGAAACACCTAGTAAATTGTGTAGACGGTTTGTATTTTCTCAGGAAAGTGAATTCGCTTGTACAAAGGACAAAGCATATTCTAACAACAAAACTGACTCCAGAGATTAATTTTTTTGCTGTCTTGGTACCCAACATTTGCTGAAGTTTGTGGCCAAAATGTTTCTTTTTAGCAGCTGTTCTGCAGACTGATGATTAAATGTATGTACTTTTATTCTTCTCCATAACCCTTTCCTGTTTGTCAGCCAAGACTTGCCCCAAGGTCTTAGAATAATCTTAGGTAAGCAGTAAGAGTTTGTTAAGCTAAAGAATTTGTTTATAAAAGGTAAGATCAATATTTTTTTAAATTTAATTCTGGTCCTTCAGAAGATGGCTAGTATTAGAAATTTCACAGGGTTTTTTTTTTTTTTTGTACTGGGATTCTCTGTTCATTCGTTGTAGGGGTGACTTTTTTTGTAACAGACTACAACCTGATTAGATTGATGTGTTAAAACTCTTCAGTGTTGTTACTTCTGGTTTGAAATGCATCCTTGTATTTAATTTCTCCAGTATTCTCATATTAGCATTTCAAAGTGGGAGAAACACCATACATCATAGAACGCAGAATGATGGAACACTTCTTTCTCTGGTTGTAACTGGTTATAGATCAGTCTCAACTGTATGAAACTCAGTTATCTAAATGTGCATTTAGTATCCTTGGGCATCTTTTCATTGCTTTGTCTTGTATGAAAAAGCCACGTCACACAGGATCTCTTGCCTCTACACCCAGCAGCTTGGATGATGTCTAGAAAGTACTTGCTATTCACATTGAAATAAATCCACAAATGTTAGGTGCAGCGTTTCCTTGCACTCTTGCAAAGAGGTACTGTGGCTTTTCATACAAATAGATCTTTCCTGAGTAAAATTTAAGACCTCCAAAATTGTACTTATTTTTGTAGCACTGAATATTTTTATAGGTTGGAACATTTGTGAAATTACAAAATTTTCTTGAGGTTTTGAAATAATCATCAATGGGGATTAATACTCTAACCTTCTGTTTTTCTTCAGTATTTCTTGTTTCAAAACTAAAGTCGAGACTCTCAGATATTAATGGAAGTTGTTTTAACCTATGCTACTCATAGCATTCAGATCACAATCTTCCTTTTTGTTGTGGGTGCTATCTTGAGGTAATTAATAACATAATTTCTTATATTAGAGACAATAGCCTCTCAGTAAGAGGAAGAGTTTAAATTGTGTGACACATTTATTTCTGTAAGATGTTCTTTACATACAGTAGTATTTAAGCAATTGTAATCTGTGTTAAGTGGGTTGACTTTAGTTTTTATTCACTTAGAACAAATTTAACCTGCTTTGACTTGATCAGAAAAAGTGCAATTACAGTGAAAGTACACATGGTAAGAGGACTGTTAGGCTCATTTGTGCATGGTGCTTTAGACTAGCAAAAGAGGTCAGTGTTCAAAGGTGTACAAGTTAGAAGGTGTCAGTTGTGTGGATGAAATGTATGCTTTCAAAAACAGGAGGTGGGAATTTTTTTCAGACTGGTGAAGTTAAAATACTAGTTTTGTGTATAGATATCGGCAAAAGAAGTTTTGTTTTAATGGTACAGTGGAAAGCATTCTACCTTCCAGGTGCTGAGGCAACAAAGTAAAGGTTTGATACTCTGGTGGTTTAACCAGGTGGTCCTTCACTCACTCCCCCAACCTGGAGAGATGGGATGGGAATCATAACAAAGGGGGCACAGGATTAGGATGAAGGACAGGGATGGCTCACTCACCAGTTATGGTCACGGGCAAAACAGACTCAAACTTGGGGAAGAAAAATCAATTTAATTCATTACCATTCATCCAAGTAGCACAGTGAGACAGAACAACCACATCTTACAACACCTTCCCCCACCCCTCCCTTCTTCCTGGGCTCAAATCACTTTGCTCCCAATTTCTCTACCTTTCCCCCACCCAGCACAGGGGACAGGGAATGGGAGTTGCAGTCAGTTCACCATTGCTGCTCTTCCTGGCATGAAAGTCCAGCGTGAACTTCCCATGGACCTCTTTGGGCTCAGCTCCT